>NW_015505969.1:11040-13815 GCF_001515645.1 Sinocyclocheilus grahami
CTGTTTTTGTAACATGGGAAATATGATTTTCAAAAGACAAGTTGCTGTCTAATATAACACCCAGATGTTTGACTGTAGAGGAAGTAACAGTACATCCGTCTAGTTGCAAATTGTAATCTAAGAGATTCTGTGTACTGTTTTTTGTACACAGAATATAAGTAATATCTCCGTCTTATCCAAATTTAATAGGAGAAAATTATTGGTCATCCAATCCTTTACATTTTTAACACACTCCGTTAGCTTAGATAATTTAGAAGTTTCATCTGGTCTTGTTGAGATATATAGTTGAGTATCATCAGCATAACAGTGGAAACTAATCCCGTATTTTCTAATAATATTACCAAGGGGCAACATGTATATTGAAAATAGCAGAGGACCTAGGACAGATCCTTGTGGCACTCCATATTTTACTGGTGATAATTGAGACGACTCCCCATTTAAATAAACAAAGTGGTAGCGATCGGACAGGTAGGATCTAAACCATCTTAAAGCCTGCTCTTAAATACCTGTATATAGGCCTGTTGCGATAATTAAATAACCGTCTAACCGCGATTATTATGCTTTTTATACGACACAAGGGGGAGTCATACACCAAAAGAAACAGAAGAGCACCAGTTTGCTTTTCATGCACTGTATAGCCTATACAGGACTCCAGACTCATTCTTCCTACTGGTCGCTCTTTTGCAACTAACTTTCTCAGCTGGTCGCACGAGCAGATGATTTGGTCGCAATATATATATATATATATATATATTTTTTTTTTTTTGCTCTACAACATGGGATTATTCAATGTGTGCTGATAAACTTTTATCATAGTTTATAGGTATATGGAAACGAAAGTGGTTAACATTCAACCCGTTCTTTATCATCAGTAGCATTATTTGTGATTAAAATTTAGTGAATGGGAGTTTCTCTTTTGCTGTGTTAAGCCACGGAATTCGGATGCTTTCGAATTCGCGACCTTGTTGTCACTGTTTTGCTTACATATACACACCTTTAATTTTTTTAAGACTAAAACAAAATATGGATTCATTTGTTATTCTTAATTAAAAAGCACGACAACAATAAACCAGTAAGAACTAATAAGATTAGGCATGGCACACACCACATGCTGTATTATATACCGACTAATAATTTACAGAACGTTTAGCAAACACTTAGGAATCAAATAAATAAATAAATGAGAGCCTCCATAGCGTAATGTGAGGTAAACAGCAAAGATACGTTTTTCAAAAATGAAAACAAAAAGAAAAGTAAAACTAACGTTTTTTTCCCCTACAAGAATACCAGCATGTTCACCTTCTCTGGTTTAACAAGCGGTCTTTTACTTGACTTTTGCTTGAAAACCATCCATCGTATACTCTCTAAGCGTGGCTTCGTTATGCTTTTAGTTTCGTTTGCCGTTTGATGTTTCTCATATGCAACAGAAATTGCAACGCTTATGAGTTGACCAACGCGGTGGTCGCGCCAGTGCGACAGCACACAAAAATTTAGTCGCACAGGCAGAAAAAATGGTCGCAGTCTGGAGCCCAGCTGTATCATCTGAAGCCATTCCATATCTTAATGTGAGGGACAGAATTTAGGTTTACAGAAACACATCTTCCTTCTGCTGCAGCTGTCAGTCATTCTCCACTCAGCATTCAAACAGCATGTCACGTTCAGTTATGACAGTCAGCACGGTAAAACTCTCCAAGATGACATATTGCCATTATAATACTTTAAGTTTAAGGAAGGAAATAATTATCACAAACAGAAAGATTATTAGAAGCCTTTCTTTTTCTCATGATTTCTATCTTATATTCATGAACGTATTTTGTAAGAATGCAAATAGTTAACAGAATAAACATGTTTAAATTGTATAATGTGCACCAAAGATTTAGTTTTTTGAAGATATTTTTTTGCTGCTAAATTTAATTTCATAGTTTATACTGTATATTTTTATTCAAATGTAGTTTTTCTCTGTAATGAGGAAGTGAGTATTTAGTGGATTGTGTGTTTAACAAAGGGTTTAAAAGACTGACCATTAGTTCCACAAACAGAGTAATGATATTCTGTAGTGGTGTAAAAAAAATAGCGCTGGTGTTGGATCGGTATTGGACAATTCTTAGAATTTGGAATGCTCCATGTAATCTTACACTGCAAAATAATAACTCGGAAAGATTAAAAGATAACATCATAATTATTTACTGAACCCTTAAATTAATCAATTATATAATGAAAGCCATAAAAACAGACAATCAATCGTGATAATCGGCATAATCGCCAAAACCCTAAAACAGACAATTAATCGTCAGCCAAATTTCATAATCGTGACAGCCCTACCCTTACCAAAAAGTAGTATACTTCAAGTTTATTTTAGCAAGTATACTTAAGTAAAGTTCAAGTATATTTTTAAGTATACTTTATGTAGTAAGTATACAAATATCAGTGTACTAGTAGTATACTTGTAAGTGTACTATTTCAATACTCCTTGGGACTAAATTGGCCCACTTTCTAGAATATAAAAGTATACTTTAAGTATAACAGTAGTAAACTTTGAGTACACAACTAGTTTACATCAAAATGTTTAGTTTGTACTGCAACTATACTAAAAGTGAACTGATAGTTTACTAATTAAATACTTGTAGTAGCATTTTTAGTACACTTTGAAGTATAGTCTCAGTAAAGTACTAGTTTAGTAGTTTTATACTGCAAGTATACTCGTAAGTTTTCTTTTAGTGAACTTTACATCATACTTTAAGTATACTACTATGTCCCTATTTAGGTATTAATTTG
>NW_015505969.1:14035-23045 GCF_001515645.1 Sinocyclocheilus grahami
GCCTGAAACCTGACTGAAATTCTTCATAGAGATCATTTTTTTGCAGGAAGGAGCACAATTGAGCAGACACAACATTTTCTAAAATGTTAGACATAAATGGAAGATTTGAAATAGGTCTATAATTTGCCAGTTTACTAGGATCTAGTTGTGGTTTCTTAATAAGAGGCTTAATAACTGCCAGCTTGAATGGTTTTGGGACGTGACCTAAAGACAAGCTTCTAATGTATTAGAGAAGATAGTGCCCATGTTGCTAGTCATTTCGTCTAGTTCATATGTGTTTATGGGTACACAGAGCAGTTGAGATAAATCAGACCGGTTATTTGTGAATCTGTCTTTGGTGGCAGGAACAATAGTTCTGCCCAGGCGATAATGCAGAGCCATATAGTTAATATTAGTAATACGCAGCATGCACGATACAAGGAAATGGTCAGTAACATCACCACAGAGTTAACCACCTGAGTGAAACCATCAGCGCCATTTTTACAACGGGGTTTTGTTAAATGTACGATACTTGCATTGCAAGGTCACTGATGTGAGGCCTTTTAACTTCTATGGAGGTCACACCTCTAGGGGGTCGGTGAGCCAATGGTGACTTAAACTTTCAGAGGGAAAGAGACTCTTTATCTTCGAACTTGGTATTTTGCATATGAAACTGGATTGGGTGTTGATGCAAAAACTAATAAAGATTCCTAAAACACTAATATGTTGCATGGGTATCAACTTACAATATACACACTCATTTAGATCATTTAAATATGAATTTGTAGATACCAAACATGATATAGGTGAGGTTACATTAACTAGTGGTTCTATCATAAGCATGCATAATACAGTATACAATAAAAAAGACAATATACAAGAACAGTAATATTAGACACAATGACCTGGGGATATGCATGATAGAAAGGTTTGTCTGTGAATTAATGAAAGGAGTCCTTTTCTATAAGCAGTATGTGTCTGTTTCAGAGGAAATTAAGTAGGAGGAAGAGTCTCTTGCCATTAGGTGTAAAGCACTGCAGTTTATCTTTTGGTGCGATGAATGAAGCTGAAGTATTATACACTGTAGAATCTACACTTGTTACTGTATTTCTGATGTTATCTATTTTATCAGTGAAGAAATTCATAAAGTCATTACTATTAAACTGTGAGGGAATATTTAGATCGGGTGGCGTCTGGTTATTTGTTAATCTAGCCACTGTGTTATATAAAACTCTTGGATTGTTTTGGTTATTTTCTTTGAGTTTGTGGATATGCTCAGCCCTGGCAGCTTTTAGAGCCTGTCTATAGCTGGACATACTGTTTTTCCACGCAATTCTAAAAACTTCCAAGTTAGTTTTTCTCCATTTGCGCTCAAGACTACGAGTTTCTTTCTTGAGAGAATGGGTATTACTGTTGTACCATGGCACAGTACATTTTTCTCTAATCTTTTTCATTTTGATGGGGGCAACAGCTTCTAATGTATTAGAGAAGATAGTGCCCATGTTGCTAGTCATTTCGTCTAGTTCATATGTGTTTATGGGTACACAGAGCAGTTGAGATAAATCAGACCGGTTATTTGTGAATCTGTCTTTGGTGGCAGGAACAATAGTTCTGCCCAGGCGATAATGCAGAGCCATATAGTTAATATTAGTAATACGCAGCATGCACGATACAAGGAAATGGTCAGTAACATCACCACAGAGTTAACCACCTGAGTGAAACCATCAGCGCCATTTTTACAACGGGGTTTTGTTAAATGTACGATACTTGCATTGCAAGGTCACTGATGTGAGGCCTTTTAACTTCTATGGAGGTCACACCTCTAGGGGGTCGGTGAGCCAATGGTGACTTAAACTTTCAGAGGGAAAGAGACTCTTTATCTTCGAACTTGGTATTTTGCATATGAAACTGGATTGGGTGTTGATGCAAAAACTAATAAAGATTCCTAAAACACTAATATGTTGCATGGGTATCAACTTACAATATACACACTCATTTAGATCATTTAAATATGAATTTGTAGATACCAAACATGATATAGGTGAGGTTACATTAACTAGTGGTTCTATCATAAGCATGCATAATACAGTATACAATAAAAAAGACAATATACAAGAACAGTAATATTAGACACAATGACCTGGGGATATGCATGATAGAAAGGTTTGTCTGTGAATTAATGAAAGGAGTCCTTTTCTATAAGCAGTATGTGTCTGTTTCAGAGGAAATTAAGTAGGAGGAAGAGTCTCTTGCCATTAGGTCGTAAAGTTTATCTGGTCTGGCTGAGGTGTCAGCATAACTATCAGTGTAGTTCAATAATTTGGTGTTTCTTGAAACCATAATAGCAACAAAAATTCACAAACTTGAGTGGTCGGAACTACAGCTCTCAACCTATGGTTAGAAAAAAAATTTTTTAGTACAACATGTGGACTTAAATAAATCATGCTATTAAATAAATCATGTCCTGGAGAGATTTGCGAGTGCACAGGACAGTTTGAGTGAGAGGAGAGACACGTTTTAAGTGCGCGCACACTCTCTGAGCGAGAGCAGCATCAGTAGAGCTCATGCTCAATCCAGTCTGGTTGTTGGGTGAGGGGGTCTGTTGGATTATTTGTTAAATATAACAAATAATTGTGTGTCTGATTTATCCAGGCATTACACTGGCAATGAAGCAAAATCAATTCCTGAATGATAAATCAAGTCTTGATGAAAAATGGAAGTAAACTAGATTATAAACATAAGTTTATATTGAGTTTAACTCCATATTCATTGTAAGCCCATGCACTGAACTTGACAAATGTTTATTAATTATTGTGCTATATGTGTAATAATTGTGCTTGCTTAAGTCTTGGAGACATAAATGGGGTCTTGTTATCTCGTTGTAGAATATTGATGGTGTGGCAAACAGGTAACACTCTTCCAGCACTCAATGTGTCCAGCATTGCTGTTAATGGTTCACTGGTGGAGCTGGTTACAAAGTCAGTGATCCCCCCATCACACCATCCGTTGTCTCCCGCTGAGGTGGCTGAGGCCATGGAGGCCAGCCTGCAGATGCCACAAGGAAACTGGCCGAGCTGGACTGTGAGTGGACATTTCACTGAACTGACTCTAATGGTTTATCGACAGCAAAATTCCCAAAAGATTTTATGAAATGATCGAATTAAAGCCAATATTGCTAGCCATAAGACTGCTAGGCTAACATTCCATCATTATATCCTCTAGTCAGCATGCTAATCATTTAGCCTGCTAAGCTAGTGTATTTTTTCTTTGTGAAATCGTATGGTATTGGAGGGGGATGGAATTCTAGAGGGGACTGAATCTTGCACAGTGATTCTTTTAATGATTCCCGAAACCTAAGCTGTTTTGCTGGTCCTACTTGGTCTGCTTTGTCAGACTGCTCAGGGGTGTGTTGTCCAAAAGCATTGTTAGCCAACTATGAGCACAAGTTCTGTCATTATCAACATAGTTCAATGATTTGGTATTTCCTGAAACCATAACAGCAACAAAAATTCACAGACTTAAGTGATCGGAACTACAGCTCTCAACCTGTGGTTAGAAGCATAATTTTTTGTTAGTACAACATGTGGACTTAAATCGATCATGCTCTTGGGCACAATGAGCAAGCTAACATGCAAAACAATCTTTGATTATTGTTGTTTTATTTTTTCGCTTTTGTTTTTTTGATCTGGAAGAAAAATGTATTTGGCAATAACATGATCAAGGTATCATTTTTGTGACGCATCAAACTGGAACACCTTTATTTACAGTAAATAAGCCCAATATAGTTTGATTCGTGTTTTAGTGCTAAAACTTGCACACAGAAAGAAATTGAAATGTAAAAAATAATGATGAAAAAAATTGAAATATTAGGGGAGACTTCAATTGTGATTTCCAGGTATATACACTCTTAAAAATAAAGGGGCTTCACGATGCCATAGAAGAAACTTTTTGTCTAAATGGTTCCTTAAAGAACCTTTAACATCTGAAGAAACTTTCTGTTTCACAAAAGGTTCTTTGTGGTGAAAGAAGGTTCTTCAGATTATAAAAAGGTAAGAAAGAGATGGTTCTTTAAAGAACCTTTGACTGAATGGTTCTTTGTGGAACCAAAAATGGTTCTTCTATGGCATCGCTTGAAGAACCTTTTGAAGCACCTTTATTTTTAAGAGTGTATGCAAATGAAAATCTTCATCAAGTAATTACAAACATGTGTAAAGGTCATGGAAAAGTTATTTAATTCATTGGTCAGAAGGCTTTGAAACTTTATATTTTGATGACTTCATGCTCATGGCCAATAATTCATTGAATAAAACACTTTGTTCTGGGCACAAACCATGTTGATCATTGCTGTATTTAATGCAATCTGGGTTACATTTTCACAAGACAAGTTTTTAGGAATACTTTGTATGCAATGTCACATGTGTTTGTGCCAATAATAGGTGGGTGGAGGAGTACCATGGGAGCTGCAGAGAGCAATTCTAGTCCTGATCATGACTTTACCTGGAACACCCATCATCAAATACGGAGAGGAGGTCAATCCAGTTCAGGTGAGAAAACCCATCTCCAACGTACCATTGCTGTAGTTAAAGTGTGAAAGGCCCTTTATTAAAAATAAAGGTTCTTAGTTGGCATCTCTGATTCCATGAAGAACCTTAAACATCCATGGAAGCTTTCCATTGGACAAAAGGTTCTTTATAGTGGAAAAAGGTTTATGTACTTCACACTGAGGGGAAAAAAACTTTTCACTGAAAAGTGAACCCAAAATGGTTGTTCTATCACAGGGCTGTCCAAACTCTGTAGCTGTGTCTCATTTAGAAGGCTGCGTCCTCCGGAGGTCGCATTCGAAGGCTGCATACGTCATCGAGGCTGTCTCATTTCAGAAAAGCAAGTAGGACACTCCGAATGCGACCTTCGAATGTGACCTTCTTTCTCAGGAATTCGGAGGATGCATGAGGTGTATCCTTCGCTGCTACAGATAACCCACAATTCTTTGCGTCGCCGTGAACAACCGTTGTTAATTTGAAAAATGCCGGCGCCGGCAGATGTAACGTACACACAAGCGCAGATGTGGTGTTTACAACTTACCTTAAATCGCCTCGGTAAAAACAGATAAACTTTGTTTTTAATATCCTCCTCCTTTTTTTCTCTAATAGATGTCTGCTGTACGTACGCTGCAGTTCCTCAACATTGAACAAAATAAAACAAGTAAAAGCTTTTTTTTTTAAAATTACTTTCCAAATTTAGAAATAATTTTCCTTTGTTTAAGTAGTGTGAGAGCGCAACGATGCTCTAAATGTGTTGGCATAGCAACGTGATACTTCCGGTTTCCTTTTCCGCCTGTCCTATGAAGGCCGTCTCGTTTAATTCTAGGTTGAGGACACTTCGTATATGCATCCTACAGAGGATTCGACCTCCGGAGGGTGCAGCCTTCTAAATGAGACACAGCTTGTGTCCTGCAGAGTTTAGATCCAACCCTAATTAAACACACCTGAACCAGCTAATCAAGCTCTTACTAGGCATAGGCTGTGTCCGAAATCGCCCCCTATACCCTTAAATAGGGCACTATTTGAGGGAACAGCCATTTTTAGTGGTGTCCGAAACCATAGTGGACGTTCTCGAGTGCAGTCATTCAATCCCACAATGCACTGCAAAAACGAGTGTACAACTGGTGCACGCTCAACGGCTAGAGAATGCCCATAATGCACCGTGAGAGTCACGCGGCGAATTAATTCCCGAATCTCGCCAGAAGATGGCGCCCGCAGCTGAATAATCAATCCGTTCGTTTATAACAAAGCGCTCATCCATAGCATAAAGCATAATGTACAACACGGGTATACATTCATTGTAAAATTGATTATTAAATTGTTTGATTAGGGTTTATACATAATTTCCGTGACAGAGTTCAAGATAAATCCTATAATCTTACTACTGGAGCTGCTAATTTGCTAGTTTCAAATGATTAATAAACAGCAAGCACAAACTATGCAAAAGCGGCATTCCTTCCGGTGCACTCAGTGTCCGAATTCACTACTCGTTTTCATTCACTCCTTCTAGTGAACTGAATTAGTGACCTAATGTAGGGAATAGTGAATGAGGGTATAGGGGGCGATTTCGGACACAGCCATAGAAACTTCCAGTCAGGTGTGTTGAGGCAAGTTGGAGCTAAACTCTGCAGGACACCGGCCCTCCAGGACCGAGTTTGGACAGCCCTGTTCTATCACATCACTTTTGGAACCTTTATTTTTAAGAGTTTATGATTAAAAAAAAATAAAAATCTGGTTGTTTGAATCTGAATATTCAGGATGATTATGGCATGGTACAACAATTCTATTTATTTACAAATACATTCTCAGGATCTGGATCAGCTGAATCAGCCTCTAGCCCTCTTCCATTCTCTGAGTCAGTCGCGTGCCCGTGAAGAGGCTCTACACTTTGGCAAATTCACCTTCCTTTCCTTCAATCACAGCATGTCATCCTCTGGCCTCAATTCTACAGCCACACCTCCTTTAGCTTTCCTACGCTCATGGGGCTGCGTTCACTTCCTGGTCATGTTTAATTTGGGGTCTGAACCTCACACTCTGGATCCAGACTGGGCTCCCAGCCTACCTGAAAGTGGGGTGTTTGTAACCAGCACAGGTCTTGACCGATGTGGCCCCGTGTCTCTAAGGTCAATAAAAATGCAGCCACACGAGGCCATTGTCATAAAACTGTTTGAATCTGACAACTCTTAAGATAAAAAAAGGCTTGTGTTTGCTTATTAAAACACTAATGATGTTTAGTTTTGGTTAGTTGTAACTAAGAGTAAGTATTTATTACAACTAAATTAAAATGAATACATATTGGCAGTGGGACTGGAGTGCACTTTGTTTCTTTGCAAATAATCTTATAGAGAGAAACTAATGCAAATTTCAATTCAGAAGTTTTTTCAATTAGGGACATTTTAACAGTATGTCCGGGAGTGGAGTCTTATTAAAAACAGATTTAATTGTTTTATATTGATTATATGATGGTTATGTTAAAATGGTAAACTTCTTAGCCTCATTTATTTTTGCTACTTTTCAAATAACTATTATGTATAGTTTTTTTTTTACTTTCACTATATACAGTATATATATATATTTATATTTATAAAAAAAAATTTTGTGTGTGGAAACCATGATACATTTTCCAGGATTTTTTTTTTAGATGAATAGAAGGCTCAAAGGTACAGCATTTATTTGAAATTGTGAAAGGTTTTACACTCACATTTGAGTCCTGGAGGGCCGGTGTCCTGCAGAGTTTAGCTCCAACCCTAATTAAACACACCTGAATCAGCTAATCAAGGTCTCATTAGGTATGCTTGAAACTTCCAGGCAAGTGTGTTGAGGAAAGTTGGATCTAAACTCTGCAGGACACCGGCCCTCCAGGACTGAGTCTGGTGACCCCTGCTTTAAACCCTAGAGAGAAGGGGTGACAGAAATTGTGATGGCAAAAAAGATTGAATATATTAAAGTTATAAAACTTTATTTCACCCCTTCAATAAAACATTTAATAAATAAATACCTCAAAGGTCATTCCTGTCGGACGGATTGTGCAATGCTGCCCACAAACTAGTTTCAAAGTCGTCGTATTACTGTTTTTTTTTCCACACTACATAACTTTCATTTCCAGTCAAAACATATATCCCACTGCAGGACTTGGAGTCTCTTGGGCATCTGCAAGGCATCAGCGCTTCTCTTAAACTGCGTCTTAAAAAAGAGACCATCATCCACTCAAACGAGCATAGATTTGCCTCTGATTTCAGGCATTTGTCTGCAATTTAAACCAACTGTCAGAGAGAGTCAGAGCTAAAATTGTGAAGTGTATGTAGGCATTGGTCTGTCATAATCAACTGCTCTTTATGCTTTATGAATGACATCATTGTTCACAAAGTATTCTGAGGTCAGATTTGTCTGTTTTCATACACTGTAAAAAAAATTCTTTAAATTAAAATAATACGGTAGCAACGTTTTAAGTTTTACGGTTTTAACTTAAATTTACAGTTAAATACCGTAATTTCATTAACTGATATAATGTTAATATACCAACATATTGAAGTACTGAAATCTGTTTTGTACCTTTTTAATACACTGATAACCACCAAATGCAGTTGGTGATGAGAAAGTCACATGATGAACCAAAGCCCATCGCAAGCAGCTTTTAAATAATAACATATATAGAAGGTGCACAGTGTCATTCACACAAACACTAAACACCATCACGGTAACACACATGAAACTTAAATAATGAAGGCCCTACTCACGCAACCTCTGCCAACCCGTGGAACCAGGTGAGCCTTGCACCCCACACTCACACCCCTCTCCGGCCCGCTCACAAGCCGCCCGAGCTGGGTCCCTGTGTTCCACCTCGCTGCCCCACTGCGAGTACGGCTGTGGTCCCGCTGGTCCCGCTTGTACGGTTTCTGGGCGTTTGGTCAGCGCTACCCAGCCCGTCTCGCTGGCTTCTGCGAACCATCAGCCTCGGCTATGCGATTCAGTTCGCCCAGCGCCCGCCCAAGTTCAGCGGTATCCGCTTCACTACAGTGAAGGCGGCCGATGCCCCTGTTCTACGGGCAGAGATCGCAGTCCTACTGGCGAAGGATGCGATAGAGCCGGTCCCTCCAGCCGATATGAGGTCGGGGTTTTACAGCCCTTACTTCATTGTAACCAAGAAAGGCGGTGGGTTACGGCCAATCTTGGACCTGCGAGTTTTGAACCGGGCCCTTCATCGGCTACCGTTCAAGATGTTGAAGCAGAAACGCATCTTCGGGTGCGTCTTCTCCCTGTGTCTTTACGAAGGTCGCGGAGGCAGCTCTTGTTCCCCTCAGAGAGCAGGGTGTTCGCGTTCTCAACTATCAAGACGATTGGCTTCTACTAGCACAGTCTCAGGATCAGTTGTGCAAACACAGGGACCCGGCGCTTCGGCACCTCAGCCTGTTGGGCCTTCGGGTCAACTGGGAAAAGAGCAAACTCTCCCCGACGCAGAGGATCTCTTTTCTCGGTATGGAGTTGGATTC
>NW_015505969.1:24118-28699 GCF_001515645.1 Sinocyclocheilus grahami
AGAGGAACGTGCGCGGTCGGTGCTAGCCTGCTTGAATACATTCAAGGGCAGGACAGCGGTCCCACTGATACTTTTTCAGAGGCTCCTGGGGCATATGGCGGCCGCAGCGGCACTTACACCGCTCGGCCTGTTACATATGAGACCGCTCTAGCACTGGCTTTATGGCCGAGTCCCAAGGTGGGCGTGCGGGTCCAAGTTACACCGGCCTGTCGCCAAACCTTCACCCCGTGGTAAGATGTTGCGTTCCTCCGAGCAGGGGTGCCCCTAGAGCAGATCTCCATGCATGCTGTGGTCTACACGGATGCCTCCACCACCGGGTGGGGTGCCACGTACACCGGGCATGCAGTCTCAGGGGTTTGGACGGGCCCGCAGCTGCATTGGCACATCAATTGCCTAGAGTTGTTAGCAGTGCGCCTGGCCTTGAACCGTCTCAAAGGGCGCTTACGAGGCAAGCACGTACTGGCCCGAACGGACAACACAGCGGCCGTTGCGTACATCAACCGACAGGGTGGTCTGCGCTCCCGTCGCATGTCGCAACTCGCCCGCCACCTCCTCCTTTGGAGTCGGAAGGTTCTGAGGTCACTTCATGCTGTTCACATTCCGGGCCTGCTCAACCGTACAGCCGACGAGCTGTCTCGAGCAATGCTCCCAGGAGAATGGCGACTCCATCCCCAGACGGTCCAGCTGATTTGGAGACGTTTCGGAGCCGCTCAGGTAGGCCTGTTTGCTTCTCCAGAAACCTATCACTGCCAGTTGTTTTACTCCCTGACCGAGGGAACACTCGGCACAGACGCACTAGCACACAGCTGGCCGCGGGGCCTACACAAGTATGCATTTCCCCCTTATTATACTCACGCTGTGATCAGCGGCAGCTGGATGCAATATTTGCATGCCAATTTGCATTGGCTCGTTTAGTTTACACTCGAAGTAGATTGGTCTATCGAAGCGATATCCCAATTTGTCGTCACGACGTGACGTCTCCGTTCCCTCCTTCAGGGAACGAGGGTTACCATACGTAACTGAGACATTATTTCAACATAAAAACATCAAATTTGAAATGTAACGCAGGGAATTCTGGGAATGTCAATTTACGGTTATTCACTGTAAATTATACAGTCTTTTTCACTTCCAAAAACGGTATACTACCATAAAATTAATGTCCAATACAGTTTTTCACTGTATAAGGGAATTTACCATTAACCATTTAACAGGTTTTTACTGTAGCATTTTTACAGTCTTTTACAGTTAAATTCACGGTATTTTTTTACAGTGTAGCTGAGCACCAGTGATAATAATTACAATACACAGCCAAATGAACTGTGCTTCCGAACAACACAGAGTAATGTTGTTTTGTTTTAAAAAAAATCAGGATATGTTTACACAACAATGATAAACAGAAAATTTTCAAAAATTTTCAAATTTTTTGTTGAAAACGGAGTCATGTAAACACCCCCCTCAGTGTTGTTAAATGCTTCGGTTGAATGAATGATTCAGTGACTCACTCATAACACCATTGTATTTTTGTATTAAACTTCTGACCTCTTTTATTTCCTTACTCTGGATGGATATTGACAATGTTGTCAATGTAGTCAAACTAGATCTAAAATAAGGCCTACTCATCAAAAACATTTCATTTACAAGTGACCATTAAGACCAGAGTCATAAGATCAGAGTCACAGCTGTTATTGAACTGAACTGAATCAACGCTGAGCTGATTCGAGCTGAATAACGTCACCGCTGTCTTCAGTAGAGCTGCTCACAGCTGAGATGAACTTGTTTGATAATGAACTTTACTGTTATTGAACTAAACTGAACCAACACTGAACTACCCAGAGCTGAATAATGACACTATTGTGTTGCTAAAGCAGCTTTATAGCAGAATTTTGGATTTGCCTCATTGAGTTTGCACCATTGATTTAGCTACTTTCCTGTTGAATATTGTGAAGTTGCTTTGAAACAAAGTACTATAAAAATAAAGGTGACTTGACTTGACTGACCTTAATGATGTGCTGACCCTCTTATGCTGACCATGTGCTAAACGGTGAGATCAGCAGAGTAGAGCCATCTGTCATTGTGTGTTAGGTGCAATGCTTATGTAATGAAGTATAAATATTAACCGTCTGCATTTGCTTAAACAAACACCCTGGAGAGATTGATAGTGATATAGCGTGAGATTGCACAACCCTTTCGGCTACATTTTTAGGATGAATGGGATATTTACTGTAATATTTCATGTTTCCCAGGATCCTATTCAGAGTCATGAAACACAAAGTGCCGACTGCTACTCTTCTGTTGATTTAAAATGCCCACAGTGTTTAGTTTATGAAGCCTGCATGCTCCGGTAAAGAAAGCCAAGTGGATTTTGAATGCAACTTTAAAAATGATGCAGCCTGTCTGAATTAATCATCAGCATTTTTCCACCTGAAAACTTTTAATGCTACCAATAAAAAATGTGTTTGACTAGCATATACTGTAGTACTCACTACAAATTCCTCAGAGATCAATCATGACAACTCAAAATGTGCGTGTACTTTACTAAGAGCAGTGTGGCAGCAACAGTCATCTGAACGACAATGTTCAGAGTATGACGAGACAAAATTCCAACCCCGAGTCTGTCACGTTTGAACAGACAGGCCTACAGCAAAAGGCAACGTGAAATCAGCACCTGAAAATGACTTAGACGATAGACACATATGATCTAAACAGATGTGCTTCAACAGATGTTTTTAACTATAATGCAGAGGGAAAAGTTATCATCATTTTCCAAATAAATAAATAAAATAATAATAAAGGTCACATGATCTGATATTTTTGACCTTACTGACATTTTAATATAATAAAAAAAGAGTATACTTATTATGTAAATTATGTAGTGTACTGTACATATTAAATGCACTTAGTTGCATTAAACAGAACTAAAGACTACTTTTTTACCCATTTAAGTATGACTGAAGTACAACTTTTATTTCATAATTACTTCTGTTTTGTTTGAAATATTATGTAGTGTATGGTTAAATGTACTGACAAGCATTTATGGTAAACTAAAATATACTTTTATGTAATTTCTTTGTCATGTATTTGAAAATATTTGTAATTACACATTTGTAATGATGAAATTGCAATTTAGTACTTTAAAATATATAAATTTTAAATGTAATATCAAATAACATACTAATTAAAATTATAATCAAGAACGTAACATGTGCTTTAGTATGTTAGTTACCACATTAAATGAAGTGTACGTCTGTAAACACAACAAAAGACTTTAAAGTAAAACATTTAAGTTGACATTATTTCAAAGTGCACTTTTTAAGTGTACTAAAGAAACATAGTTATGAAAGGGCACATGCGTGGGTTTTTATTTCATAAATATTATATTACCTACAAGTAAAATGGTTTAAATATACTTTTTGAAGCATACTACAAGTGTACATGTATTACAATTAAGCATTCTTTTTCACAATGGATGTTGTGTGTATATATCTATCTATATATATATATATATCTATATATATATATACTGTATATATATTTATTTTTTTGTTTTGTTTTGTTCTGTTTCTGATATGCTTTAGCACACAAGAAAAATGGAGATTCATGTCAGAAGTCATTTCCTACTTTTGTAGGATCTTGAGGACAAGAGAATATGATACCGGTACTCTCAGGAAAATTGTAAACAGAGACACATGTAAGTGTTTTGGATGGACTGATAACGCAGGCCATTAAGTAAGAATTCTATTTGTTTCCTTTAGAAAAGTGCTGTGTAGTTATTTCTCATGGCTCCAGGCTACTTCTCAAATATTCATAATGCATACTGATGGACAGCAACAATCAACATCCCAGGCAACTCAAATATATGCACTCTACACACACACACACACACACACACACAGGTTTGTTTTTGTGAAAAGTGGGGACATCCCATATGCATAATGTTTTTTATACTGTACAGACCATATGTTCTATTGCCCTACACCAACCCTACACTGTAAAAAAAATTCCGTAAAATATACGGTAAAAAACCGGCAGCTGTGGTTGCCGGAATTTTACCATTAAAAATACGGTAGCAACGTTTTAGGTTTTACGGTTTTAACTTAAATTTACAGTTAAATACCGTAATTTCATTAACTGATATAATGTTAATATACTAACCTATTGAAGTACTGAAATCTGTTTTGTACCTTTTTAATACACTGATGACCACCAAATGCAGGTGGTGATGAGAAAGTCACATGATGAACCAAAGCCCATCACAAGCAGCTTTTAAATAATAACATATATAGAAGGTGCACAGTGTCATTCACACAAACACTAAACACCATCACGGTAACATACATGAAACTGAAATAATGCAATAAACATTAATTTAACAACATTAGGTGTAACACACAACCCTAATATACAAAACTGATAAGAAAAAACTAAGAAGAAACATAGTTATTTCAACAAAAAAACATCAAATTTGAAATGTAACACGGGGAATTCTGGGAATGTCAATTTACGGATATTCACTGTAAATTATACGGTCTTTTTCACTTCCAAAAATGGTATACTACCGTAAAATTAATGTCCAATACATGT
>NW_015505969.1:28726-84314 GCF_001515645.1 Sinocyclocheilus grahami
GTCCTCACTTGTCACAAAAACGCGCACACACACACACACACACACACACACACACACACACACACACACACACACAAAGCCACACGAGATGCACCCAGACATTTTCTAATTTCAGACTTCGAGTTGTTTTCATTTGCCTTAATGGCTGATAATACAGTCTGCATGCTGTCTATAGACGCGATTCACAAATGCGTGCAGCTATCTACAAATGCACAGGACGCGATTCACAAATAAATGCCAGGCAAAGTTGTGGTTGTGACATAAATATATATTTGTGAATATGTTTTTTATTTGCAAATCTCAGTTTATTTATTTGCGAATTTAATTAATGTTTGTGAAACTTTAAGATTTATTTGTGGATCTCATTCTATTTATTTGTGGATCATAATCTATTTATTTGGAACTAAGCAACAATTCTACCCCCATAATAGACAGTTATAGAAAGCATGTGAGTTAGATGTAGCTCATTTTATTTTGGACCGCAGTTCAACCACAGTTATTTCTGAAGATCTCCTTTTGCATAACAGTCCACTAAATCAGTTTGGACGTAAATCTTTGTAAAGTTGAGGGAAACACTTTCATGTCCCTTACACACTCTTAAAAATAATGGTTCCATTGAGAACCAAAAGCAATTTGCAGCTTGATATCACAGCAGAAAAACAAATCATCTATTTTCCAAAAACAAACAAACGAACAAACTACAATAGACAGACAGACAGAGAGACCGACCGACTGATAGATAGATTCGATTATTTAAATAATCTTTTTACCTTTATAATAAACTAATTATGATTTACATTCACTTTAATTTGAAACAATATATTTAATAAATGATCGTGAATGCATATTATAAAAATACACTATTAGATATTTTTTATTTCCATAAGAAATGTTTGAA
The DNA here is from genome assembly GCF_001515645.1 of Sinocyclocheilus grahami. Classification (NCBI taxonomy): domain Eukaryota; kingdom Metazoa; phylum Chordata; class Actinopteri; order Cypriniformes; family Cyprinidae; genus Sinocyclocheilus; species Sinocyclocheilus grahami. The sequence continues at coordinate 29,625 of NW_015505969.1, forward strand.
AATCAGATGATCATCCTTTTTATTTTTGTGCTAACTAAATTGCATGCTATTTCAGTTTATTTTTAATAATATATTGGATGACGCATCACCATTATATAAAATCTAAATTAAAACTTAATTATTTTATTTTTTCTTTAGTAAATACACATTATTCTTACCCCATCTATGCGTTGGTCGGTTTGTCAACAACTTCTGTGTTATGCAGATCATTCACACGTTGAATAAGTGAGGAGCAACGAAGCCGTGAGATGCTCCTCCTATTTTATTAAAAAAAGAAAATTCTCACAACTTTATCAACCCCGGGAGGGAAGTCTTATTAGTCTTACCAATCTACCTTCACAGCGAGCGGGGGCAATGAAGAGACTCGGCGTGTTTCTTACAGTTTGGTTTGTTTTCAAGCGGAATGAACTCTAATCGAAAATAGTTTTGCGAGTGAAACCGGTGGTTGGCCAGAACAGAACTGAGCAAACTAATAACTAAACTAACACCTGCTTATGAAATAAACGAGAGAGCTCTACTGAAGAAACGGAACCCCGAAGACCAAGCATATCGCCTTCGCTTTAAATATTATGTTTGGAGAGACTGAAATAATCCATCTATGCTGGTTAGTGAGTGCTGTGTTTGGGAGGAATGGCCGCGCGCAGCAGTGATGGACACTCCGTGGACAGGTGCGTGCTTACTTGTGATTCAATATTGATGCTTTATTGCCATGACAGCTTAGTTATTGTGAAATAATTGCAGTGTGATTCAGTTGTCCAGCAAAGGAACATCTGTAATACACTGTGATAAATGATACATAAATCATGGCAACCGCTTAATAAATTAAAATCATACAAATATTGCACACATTTGTCTCTAAAACGTCTAGTTGTTGATTAGGCTATAAAAGTCTGAGACCACAGGTGAAAATGCTTAATTTCTCATTTTAAACAACAAATAAAAACATGGCATTATCAGTTTGAGTGAAAAGTTCAACTGAAAAATTGACATGATTATCAGAAGTCCTTTTTTTGTTGTTGCTTTAATGACTTCAACTTTAACTCCACAAGTTTGCATAAAACCTGATGATCATGTTCTTCAGCCTGATTTGAGAATGGTCCAAAGAGCATCTAATGCTTCAATTTAAACAAGTCCATCTGTCTTTACGAAGGCGTTCAAATAGTTTTTTTTTATTAATGACCTAGAAATGGTACAAAATCCAAATAGTTGTTTACTTCAAGGTCGGAATGAAAAAGAAAAATCCTTTAAAACCCCATTTTCCCCTCACTGTACATTGCATACAAAAAGAATGTACTGTAAATGATCACCACACACTATACTAAAAGTGCAATTGTGCAATTGTTACTTCAAGGAGCAGTTTCTACCTGAGGTGACTGTTAAAAATGCAACAGAAAGTGCTGAGGTTTATTTACTCATATCAACTATTTAAATATCCACATTTTTGTCCAAACAACTGCTCTCTATACAATGAGGATACCCTTCTCTGTAAACCCATCTGTCACTAACAGTCACTAGCAAACTAAATAGCTGTGAAACCTACAGGATATTTAAAACAGTTGACAACATACGCTGCCCCAATTTCCTGTTTTAATATTTTAATATACACAGGAAAAGAAAACAGCGCTCATTTGGGCACTTTATGGGGTCATTAAGCAACTATGGGTGGGTCTGGGATAGACATATTGATTCTGAAGAAATGCTTTCTATTTTTACAGATCCTCAAAGAAAAGGAACTGCAAGTCTTTCACGATAGACGTTGCCCGATCCCTGTGCCTGGGCTCAGGGTTCAAGGGCAAGACCGTATGAACATGCTTTCAAACAAGTCATGCGAGAACATCACCAATATCGATGTGAACGGGAATCCGGTGATGAGCGCTGTGATGTTCATCGCTGGGGTGGTTGGCAACCTGATGGCTTTGGCTATCCTGGGAGCCCACCAGAAGGAGCGTCGCACCAAGTCCTCAGTCTTCTGCATTCTCGTGACAGGCCTGGCTTTGACAGACCTGCTGGGAACATGTTTACTCAGTCCACCGGTTTTCACGTGCTATGCCCAAAGAAAATCCCTGGTGGGTCTTACGGGAGATTGGTGGCTGTGTGGACTCTTCGCCTTCGCCATGACGTTCTTTGGCCTGGCCTCTATGCTCATACTGTGTGCCATGGCGGTGGAGCGATGCCTTGCCATCAGTCACCCATATTTCTACTCCAAACACGTGCGGCGCAGCTTCGCTAAGATCGTCCTCTTCCTCATCTATCTCTTTACCTTCATGTTCTGCTTGCTGCCATTCTTTGGATATGGGCGGCATAAGCAGTACTGCCCGGGCACATGGTGCTTCATCAAGATGGAGGCAGAAGGAGAGAGTGAGGATGAGGAGAGGAGAACGCTGACCTTCTCCCTATCATACGCTGTGCTCATGGCGCTGCTCATCTCTGTTGTGTTCTTGTGCAACGGTTCGGTCATCGTCAGCCTATGCCGCATGCACCGGAGCCAGCTGACACGTCGGGGTTCGGTGGTGTCGGCTGGACGTAAGAGGAGGCTGAGCACCTGGTTTGGACAGGGAGAAGAGGAAATTGACCACTTACTGCTGCTGGCCTGCATGACCTTCATCTTCGTCATTTGCTCCTTGCCACTGACTGTGAGTATGGGACATTTTCTACAGTTTTATATCACTCTGAAATGTTCTAGTTCAAAGCTAAATCTCTGTCTTCCAGCCTGTTTTACTTCTCCAGATACTGATTTTACAATAGTTAGGTTCTGGTCCACTTAATTGTATTGGTCAAGTGCTTTCCAAAGGTGCGGATCTTTAATATAACAATCCAGAATATGTGAGTGAGTAAAACCAACAGTGTTAGTTTAGGAAATCTTTCTGTCCTGTGAGGCTTTACAGCGCTCATAGTCCAAAAGTTGGCAATATTGTGCCATTTAACTTTTATGTCAGAAACCACACAAGAGCATTATGGTCAATGCTAATTTAAGTTCCTTTTTCTTGATGTCAAACAACATCTGGTTGGTGAAAAAAAGGGTAGAAACTGAGCTTTTCGAAACTTTGAATCAACTGAACCATTTGATCACCAAATGATTCAATTGTTTCGAATCACTTAAAACTCCTGCTGGTTAAAACGGTATAAATGCAACAAAAACTCAACCCAAACATGTATAATTAATGATACCTTTTTCAAACTGATTGCAAATGCTTTATACATTAATCTATTATACTACAAATATTAAAATTCATTAATTAAAATAAAAAATGAACCTTAATTTAAAAACGGACACAATTTTTGGTTAAAAACCATTAACACTCTTTCATCGGTTTATCAAATCAATGCCATCTAGTGGCGAACCTGGATGTTTTGAAACCATGTCTGAATGTCTGAATGTTTTGAAACCATCAACGGTCGAAACTGACATGCCAAAGCCTCTTTTGCTGAAACCATGTGACTTGACGATTCTGAAACAAACTCTGAACCACGAGTTTAAAACAAAAGACTCGTAAATGTTTTGAAGCTTCATGAAGCATTGTTTCGAAAGCACCCATCACTACATAAGGCATTCATTTACGAGGACAGATGGCGAGGTAGAATAAGCAATAGTTATAATTCCTGTGTGTCAAATTCCAACGCAAACCCAAGATTTATGAACAACTGTTACCATGCGCAAACTCTGTTCATGATGTCACCGCATTCTAACACACATCATGGAAAATGTCATTTTCTTTTGTTAACTATTGTTTTTTTTTTGTTAGCTTTTGTCTTCAAAAACAATTTTCAGTGAGTCACTTTGCTGATGGCTTTTACAGTAGTTGGTGTTGCTGTCCTGCCACTGCATTTAAGTCAACCAGATGCAAACTGCATGGGTGGCTATTGTATTACGTCGCTGCTCATTTGCATAAAATTGAACTTTGGTCAACTTTCGTCACATCACCAACAGTCCATGTCACATGTGGCACTGAAAATCAGTGCCTCAATAAAATTATGATGTCCGGTGTCTTTGTTGCTGCAAATCCCTGTCCAAGTGAATGCGCTTTCCCAGCCCTTGTCATAATTTGAAATGGATGCGGTAGATTGGAAATAGCCATGCTTGAACTGTAATTGCTTGTAAAACAAATTATTCTGCTTTAAAAGGTCATGCAGATTATCTTTGCAATTTGGTGGCAAATTATTCACAGTTGTTTAGTCTAAGCTCTCAGAGTTCAAGATCTCCATAAGAAACAAACTTTTGCCTTTAAATTGCCTCATGCTAACACATACTGTACTAATAATTTATTTTACATAATTTACTAAACAAGAAGTCTGCATTTTACAAATCAACCAGCTGCAGTGACACATAGCACATATTTACATTCTTTAACCCATTCATTGAGCTGTAGGTGAGGTTTGGTTGTAGTCTCTGAGTTGCCTGTAGCAATCACTGGGCGTGTATATGTATATATATTACGTAACAAAGGCTATTATTTTTGGATTGTATTCCCAAATACCAGTTGATGTGTTATTTTACGAGTTGTTGGTGTTGGCTTTTAACTTAGATGAATGTTACAAACTTCAAGACTGGATTAGACTAACCCTGCTTTTTTCTCTATACCAGTTTAAAATAGATTGGCAGTGTTTTCTAAGTAGACAAGTTCAGTTCTCAGATTAGGGTTTTGCACATAGTAAAATCACTTAAAATGTTTCTACAATACATGGAAAAGCTGTGGATCGAAATCATTTTAAGTATAATATCTTAATTATTAGTATTTTAATAAGTGATGCTTGCTCATATTTGCATTAGGATTTACAAAGATTTTGTTAGAAACTCTCTAATGAATGTTAAAACTAAGGATGTCAAATGGTGATCAGAGAAGGAAGAGAGGGGCGGGGTCAGCAGAGCTCATTAACATTTAAAGGAAAATGCTACAAACACGGCTTGATCTGAAAAAAGCGTTTTTTTGAAAGGGTAAAAAAGTGCTTTTTACACTACCATTGAGAAATTTGAACCAAACTATGTTACAGACTTTTCATTAAGACCCTAAAGAATCATATCAACTTGTGGAAAATGGGCATCCTATGACCCCTTTAAAAATGTGTTTATTTCATAATTAATCACACTATGGGCCAGATGTACTAACAGATTGTGTCATCGCAAACCCTTTTGGCATTAAACAAACTACTGTCAGGATTTACTAAAGACACATGATTAAAAATTTGCAATGAAAAGGCATGAACAGAGTTATTTTTTTGGCTGAGTAATGAATATGCATATGCACCTTAACCCACTTTGCACTTGACATGACTGCAATAGTTGCTAATTTGCGCTGCTCTTGGTAGATTGCATTAGTCAGTATGGATGTGATCTGGCAGTATTCACATTCTTTAATTTGCACATTGTCAGTAAATCACCCACATAACTTTCCACTCTCGTTGGAGCTTCTATGGGATTACGGTCTCACGCTATAATTTGCCCTGTTTAGTAAATCTGGCCCTAATGCATTACATTGACAGTCCACTTTAAGCACTCTCTCTCTCACTTGTATTTTGCATATTTTTCGTGACCTCCCAACCGTTTTGTACACTTCAGTATACAGTTTCTGCAATATATTGAAAGATGACAGATGACACTAATGGTATTCTCTTTGTCTCATGGGATGCTCTGTTTGTCGCCTGGAAATAAACACTAGATACTTTATCCAAAGCAAATAGTTTACACAACCAAACCATTGTGGGTTTTTTTCCCATACACACAGACTCAGAATCACATGTATTTGCACCCACCCAGATGTCATATATAACCTTTGTAACATTAAACTGCAAAGCACGTCTCCATTCAGAACAATCACAGGGTACAGCTGGACATTTCCTGTGAGAGAGGTTGCATGCAGAAGGAAATGTGTCCCAATATCGGACAAGAACTGGTTCATGTATTTTGCTGATTTAGTAGAGAACAAGTGCCAATGTATATGGGTGTACATGAGTCTCTGACCACAAGGAATATTATATATTAGAACATTTAAAAACACATACATGGGAGATTTTCAACTGCAGACATTTAGGCTATATTTTAGGGGTGATTTTCATTAAAACTAAAATATTTAAAATTAAATAAAACCACTTCTCATAAAGAACAAGAACATGGTATTCATTTTAATGAAATACCAATGGTTATATAGGCTAATTATGCATTCTTTATAGCAACTTGTTTACCATATTCTTCATTCTTTCAAGCAGACATATTTATTTATATAAATACATTTAGATTCATCTTTAGGGCTACTAAAGTTTTTCAGTCAAGAGCAGTGCATGATTTTCTGTCTTTCTTTTGTTGCTTGATTAACACCAATGACTCGGACAATAGCAACTAAATTAGGCTGCTATCCCTTTAAAACCGGATGCATGGATGAAATGGATGCAATGTAGTGTAGACTGGGTACAGTTGGTACACTTTTTGCTTTTTCCGTTACCACACCAAAACTAGTGACTGAAAAGAAGTGATTTTTCATATGACATTTCCTTTACTTGTCTACTCAAATATGAATAATTATTAACATCAGTAAGTAGGCCATATTTGCCACAATTAGCTCATAAACCCAAGAAGCTTTTTTGTTCCAACTGTACCCATGTCGGGTACAGTTGGAACAGTACCGTCATACACCCATCCGTTATGCTGTAAAGCTGCCTAACCAAGTCATTGCAAATGTAAAATACCTTTAAAAATGAGAATTAAAAATTTTTTATTTCCATTCAGTATTTTATTTTATTATTTGTTTAGTTAAAAGTAGTTCATTTGTAAAACATTGTACAGTAATGGCAAACAGCGATACAATATTTAATTTCAGTTCATCATTTTAATAGTAACAGTTGAAAAGTTGAGTAACAGTAAAACCATTGAACAATTGCAAACAGCAATAATACAACAGATCAAATGCAAACAATAACCTAATAAACATAATAAATAAAACATAATAACAATAGCCTAATAAACCATAAAAACAAAACAAAGGTCATTCAGTCACCTATGCACTCACTCAGTCACCTCTGTCACTTACAGTGGTGGCAAATGTAGTTTTGGCCTCTGTATCTGCAGATCTAACCACCTAGAAGGGCTGTATCAACTGAACCCATTTACCACCTTGCATATTTTACAACATGTCCTAATATCCTTATGTCCTTCATGTTAGAAACTATGTCAATAAGAAGTAGACAGTTTAAATATCACAAACATCAAATTTTGTTTTAATTTGGTTTGTACATTGTTTGAATGTGACTATTAACTTGTGATCTTACATCGTGCAACTAAACTGCATGTGCCGCAATAGGATTCTAGTGCGGGTAGGCTACATTTGATACATTGTGTCTCAACTGTACCACCTCGAACATTTCTCTAGATTTTACGATGACCTTGCATGACACAAAGTCATGCAATATGTCCGTTTTTAGAGCACAGATTAAGGTTTACGAAAATGTAAGTTAACGTTAACAGTCATGTAAGGATGAGAAGCTATTCAATGTGGAAAGGACGTGGTGAAGTGAAAAACTTACCCACAGTCGAAGAGGGCACTAATACGCATTTGCGTTTTTATTCATTGACAAAAATGTCAGTAGACTTACGTCATCGTTTTTGTCATTCAAAAAGAGTTATAGTTCGTTATCATTGGTTAAAAAAAATGTCGTTGACGAAAATTATGACGAAAATGATTCGTCAACGAAATTAACACTGCTCTGATATACAGCATTAAAGTTATATAAGATATTATGAGACTTTGCCCTCCGCCAAAACTATTTGCTCTGGAACAAATTATACATTTATGAGACCAAAGACTGCCTGTTAGATTTACCCAAAATAAATTATATCTCATGTTTAACCACTATAGAGACATCAGAGCCAGCGGCAAATTCCAGAAGAATTGGACGAGGTGAGGCTGGTCTCGATGGGTTCATGAGCGCTAAACAGCTCACATCTCCGAAAACGTCAAAGCCCATTTTTAAACAGACGTTATCTTTATTAACAAACCACATGTTTGAAATCTAAACAACTACATTCTCAAACTCGTAAAACAACATTCCTTGACACAAAAACAGTATTATTTATAAAATTATAGTGGATTTGGGCATCTGCCATGACACTCGCTGTGAGAAATACTGCAAGCGGAGCGATAAAAAACACTGAAACGGTTGGAATTCTGTTATCACTATATCGCATGCATGGAAAAGGCTGTCATCCAGTGAAAATTTTCCATTTTCCACAAGTAAACATTTCCATCACTGCCATTTCAATTTCCAAAAGTGTATATCAACTTATATATAAATTGTCACACACTGTTAGTGGAGAAATTAAACAATTTAGAGTGTGAAGAGTGTATTTTAAGAGAGTTTATTTTCTAAAAGTGCAAAAGATCCCATAGTAGAAGAAACATCCATGTGTCTGTAATATGAGCAGTTTTAACAATAACCAAGTCGTGGCACTGGGCATTTGCCAAAGCCGATGATATCTATCGCACCACACGAAGCATGAAATAACAGACTGCCTTTGATCACTCTGTCATCTGAATTTAATTTATTGTGTGACTGCTGTCAGGCCTAAGTGTTTGCTTAATAAAGATACAGTAGACCTTGAATTTTATTTGCGTGCAATGTTTCAGCACTGTTGATTCATTGTAACTGTAATCCGCCACCTGTTTATAAGGTTTAGACTCATATATATTTTTTTCCTCTTTTATCAATGTAGTGTTACTGCGTGACTCATTATTGTGTGCAGAAATGTCACAAAGTTAAACAGACAAACTGTGTTTGTATTCATCAAGTGATGTTAGTGGTTTTCCTGTGGCTCAGTGGTAGAGCACTGTGTTAGCAGCGCAAAAGGTCGTGGGCTCAATTTCCAGGCAACACACATACTGGTAAAAAATGTATAGCCTGAATGCACTGTAAGTCGCTTTGGATAAAAGTGTCTGCTAAATGCATAAATTAAATTAGTGAGCTTTTAAAACCCCAGCAGAGGCCTGAAACTTTGGTTCTGGCTGAGGTAATTGAACATTTTATTGTACAGAGTTACTTTAATTTCCCTTCCTTTTATGAGAAAAGAATTCTGATTTTATTAAATATTAGGCCATGTGCTCAATCTGTCTTTCTTGAACTGTGTACAGATGGAGATGCTCAAAATGTGTGTCTGCAAGCATATTGTTCTGACCGTTTTTTCGCTTTACAAAAACAGGACATAATTATTCATGTACTAATACTTAAATTAAATATTACTTTCATATGAGCTAATTATGAGTTAAGTCATGTACTAATTAAGAACTAAGCTTAACTACGACACGAGTTAATGTGTGAAAACTTACTCCAAAGTGTTGATTAATACATTAACAAACAAACATGTAGTTAAGGTGGGCATTATTCACACATGAATTCATATGATTCTTGATTAGCACATGCCTTAACTCATCATTAGTTCATATTAAAGTAATATTTAATTTAGGTATTTTTTTTTCAGTCAGTTTTTTGGAAATAATGTCAATCATGTGCAGTAAGACTAGAAACATGTATTAAGAAAGTTCGCTGAATCAATTTTAATGTCATGTTGACCTTAAAGAAATATTCCTGGTTCAATACCAATTAAGCTGAATTAACAGCACTTGAGGCACAATGTTGATTACCACAAACATTTATTTTCTCTGGGCCCTCTTTTGGGTTACAGTGATGCACTTATAATGGCCCCATTCCCTTTCATTGTAAGTGCATCACTAGTTTCCCTCCAAAGTTTTGAATTTAACCTTTGAGCATTTGCGAATAAAGCACTGTTTCCATTCCTTGTGTTAAAGAGAACAAAACCCTCACTTGCTGGAAAACAGGAACAAAGAGTCAATAATAATATGAAAGTTGCTTCAACTGTAGAGGCCACTGTCTGTGACTCTTTTTTCCTCACATAATAAATTACTTGCCGTCATGTTATTATGCGTTTGGAGGCAGATATTTGATTTTTAGGACTACAAACGAGTGAGACAGTTGATGGAGGTAATTATACCACTAAATATAAATGAAAAAATATATGCAACACATCTCCTTCGCATAGAGTTGATCAGGTTGTTGATTGTGGCCTGTGGAATGTTGGTCCACTCCTCTTCAATGGCTGTGCGAAGTTGCTGGATATTGGCAGGAACTGGAACACAAGGTTATTTTCGTAAACGAAAACTAAAACTAAGACTAAAACGATTGATGAAAAAACTATTTTGTAAACTGAAATAAAATAAAAATGTCAAAATAATTGAAAAACTAAAACGAAACTAAACGAACAACAGTTATTGAAAAACTAACTGAAATTAAATAATAATTATCAAAAATAAATAATCATTTTTGTAATCATTATGTTCTCACCCCTTGGCGGAAAAATATACGAGCTGTGTGGAGGTTTAGGAAAATAGCCTACCTATAATGGCGCATCACGCACATGGGGTTATCTGACGGAGAGACACAAAGCAGTTTAAAGCCTGCACGGGTCCTGTTTGGTAAACGTGCACAAGCAGTACTTAACAGAACACCCGACCCATTATCTCACAGCAGCACTAATTTAATTCTGTACCAGACCAGAACCGTTTGACAAAGACCGCGAGTCGCGACCCGAACCGCACTCGTATTAAATCTATTACATCAGGTAAGCAAGATTATTTATTTTATCATGCAACACAAACAATCAAACCAACATTAGTCATTCTAAGTTGGTGCTTTGAAGAAAAACAGACATGCAGTGCAACATGATAATTTACAGAAAAAAAGATGAGAACATCCTTTCTGTAAACAACACAAAACTTTAGCCAAGCATCTTGTGATCACTCTGCCAGGCTTTTGAACAAATGTGCATTGGCTAAATCACATTATACACACGCTTATAATTCTTCATGAATGAAAAGATCATTCAAATACAAGCCTTTACTGTTAAATGCGATTGCCGTTATTATTGAATTTCATTAGTCCCAGTTTTGATTGATGCACGGCTGTTAACGGAAAAGTGAGCAAGACACCACAGTTACAATATCATGATTATGGTTAAATAAGAAAAGACATACAACCAAATCAGGCTACATTTATTTTCATACTAAATATCTTAACACACATCATTGGATATGACATTAAGCGCGACTCGTGTAGATTAATTTAGTAAAAAAAGGCTTGCCTGCTTTCTTTGTATACTTTTACTATCTAATCAATCTCAGCATGCGTTAATTTTGTGTCGCTATATCTTTGCCTCACTAAGGTTAAATTATGCATACGTCTTTCTTTGGCCTGCGCTCTGGAAGTGATCTGTTAATTCTGCTGAACTTTAATTAAAACTGAAACTAAACTATATAAAAATTAAAGAAAAATGCGTTCACAAAATAAAAACTAAACAAATCAACAAAAATATGAATGAAACTAATAAAAACTAAACTATGGCAAATTTGAAAACGATATTAAAATAAAACTAATTTAAAAATTCAAAACTATAATAACCTTGTTGGAACACGCTGTCGTATATGCCGATCCAGAGCATCCCAAACATGCTCAATGGGTGACATGTCCGGTGAGTATGCTGGCCATGCAAGAACTGGGATGTTTTCAGCTTCCAGGAATTGTGTACAGATCCTTGCAACATGGGGCCATGCATTATCATGCTGCAACATGAGGTGATGGTCGTGGATGAATGGCACAACAATGGGCCTCAGGATCTCGTCACGGTATCTCTGTGCATTCAAAATGCCATCAGTAAAATGCACCTGTGTTCGTTGTCCACAACATATGCCTGCCCATACCATAACCCCACCGACACCATGGGCCACCTGATCCACAAAGTTGACATCAGCAAACCGCTCACCCACACGACGCCATACACGCTGTATTTTAGAGTGGCCTTTTATTGTGGCCAGCCTAAGGCACACCTGTGCAATAATCATGCTGTCTAATCAGCATCTTGATATGCCACACCTATGAGGTGGATGGATTATCTTGGCAAAGGAGAAATGCTCACTAACACAGATTTAGACAGACATTTAAGGGGGTCTGAATACTTTCCGTACCCACTGTATATAGTTATATATATGTTCATATATTTTAGAATGACTTAAACAACATTTGAGATGTAATAAAATACGTGATCTGTTTAGGCAAAGTCACAAAGTTTTTTGTTATGCATTGCTTATAAAATAAAAAAAAAAGATCTGCCTCAATTGACTGCATACATTTTATGTGCATTTTAAGATCTTGTGCGCATCTTGGCATTTCCATGCAGCATTTTTTAATGCAGTATCCCAAAATTCACACACAATTACAAGGATGGAAACGTTGTTACTGTAACCCTGTATCAAAACACAGAAACAAGTAGTAATCGTGTTTTGTGTTAATCAACATTATCCCGCAAGTGCTTTCATTTGTGCTGTTAATAACTTGTATTCAACCAGGAATATTCCTTCAAGGTCAACAGACATCATAATTGATTCTATTTACTTTTAATAGGTTTAAAGGGTTAGTTCACCCAAAAATTTTAATTAGTCCATAAATTACTCACCCTCAAGTCATCCTAGGTGTATATGACTTTCTTCTTTCAGACGAATCTAGTCTGAGTTATATTAAAAATTGTATTTGATCTTTCAAGCTGTTTAATGATACTCAGCGGGTGTTGCAGTGCATCAGTCCAAAAGAAGTGAAATAAAAAGTGCCCATCCATTAAAAAAAGTGTCTCACACGGCTCCGGGGGGTGAACAAAGGCCTCCTGTAGCGAATCGATGAGTGCGTGTAAGAAAAATAACCATATTCAAAACGTAATAGTCACTTTAATCTAGCTTGTGCCAACAGTTGTACACGGAAGCAGTTCCGGGCTGATGATGTATGATGCCAGCTTTGCACATGCTCTGGTGAGTCTCGTGAAAACCAACGTTTGTTAACAGGAGCAAAGGAAGCAACGTTTCCTTACTTTAGCAAAGGAAAACCAGTCCCCCCTTGGCTTATATCGAAATCCTCCGACATTCTTCTTTACAAATCCTCGTTTTGTACTTCTAATTAGTTTTGATCTCTCCCCCGCGCTTCCGCGTTCATCACTTCTGAGCGGCACATGCACAACGCCGACCTCATACGTCATCTGCCCAGAACTACTTCCATTTACAACAATAAGCGCAAGCTAGATTAAATTGATTATTACGTTTTAAATATGGATATTTTTCTTACAAAAACGCATCGATTCGCTACAGGAGGACTTTGTTCACCCCCCGGAGCTGTGTGAGACACTTTTTTATTAAGGATGGGCGCTTTTTATTTAAAGGGGTCATATGATGCTTTTTTAAAGATCATTATTTGGTGTATCAGAATATGTTGACATGGTTTAAAGGGGTCATATGATGCTTTTAGTTGATACTATATTACTACTCTCTCTCTCTCTCTCTCTCTCTCTCTCTCTCTCTCGCTCTCTCTCTCTCAAAACTCTGCATTTGAACAGTCAATAGCAAATACTTAAACTAGTAACAAAACATACTTACAGTTGCTGATTCAGGAGCGGCAGATTGTCATAGCAAAGTCAGAATTACCTCCTCTCCTATGTTCATGAAACGGTCGTCCATAAAATGCATTGCTGTTTTCCTAAATGCCTAAATGCATCTACTTTCGGAAGGCCAAATAAAGTGCTTTTGCTTTCGCACTGAAACACACAGCGTCTCCCTGACATGGCTGCTTCAACACTGACTGCTTTTCCTGAAATCACGCCTTCTTTCTTTGCGTGCACATTTGGGCCGCATTATGCAAATATTTCCACATAGTGAGGTAGATATGTGGGGGCGTGTTAGAACGAGCCGTTATAGGGGGGCGTGGCAGAGTCTTAACTTTGATAAAGAATATCTCTTTGGTTTTGAGACTTTAGTCTTTGCAACTTCAGGGATCTTATCTATGCACAATCAGCTTGTAACACCCCTTTAACTTCTTTTGGACTGATGCACTGCAACACCCGCTGAGTGCCATTAAACAGCTTGAAAGATCAAAGACAATTTTAATATAACTCCGACTGGATTCGTCTGAAAGAAGAAAGTCATATACACCAAGGATGACTTGAGGATGAGTAATTTATGGGCTAATTTTCGGTGAACTAACCCTTTAAGGTGATTGTATAAATGATGGGAATGTCTTTACAGCTCTGATAATGCATTGTAACCCTTTTAATAAGTTTTTAACCCAATTAATGTGTCACGCAACATGTAGAGGAAAGGCACTCGAAGACGAAGGTCATCTACACAATAGTTTAATAGAATCCAAGATGATGATAATCCATGAAGGCAAAGGGAACACACAGCAAAACAACATCAATATCGGACAACTGAAGAGTGCACAAGGAGTGTGCTTAAGTGGGGAAGAAAACAAACTAAAAGTCCATGATCGTGACAGTACTCCCCCCTCCCGGAAGGCACAACCTCGCGCCATAGCAGGACGAACAAAGGAGAAAGGGAGGGGGTTTAGGAGGAGGACGCGGCGGTGGCAAAGGGCAGGAAGAGAGGCAGGCAGATAACCAGGGTGGCGATGATGGAGGGAGGAGCCAGGGAGGAGCAGACAGTGGGAGGAGCCAGGACGGGGACAGGAGAGACTTGGAGCAGGAGGAGCAAGGCGACCCAGACTGCAGCCATGAATCCACGGTGGAGCCGATGGAGGGAGGAACCATGGTGGAGGAAGGGCTGATAACTCCAGGGGGCGACCAACAGCGACGGAGCAGGTGGGAGAGGAGCCCAGGGCAGAGACGGAGAGTCGACGAGCCAGGGCGACGAGGAAGATCCGGAGGGCCAAGGCGGAGCAGATGGCTCAGGCGACCGAGACGTAGGAGGGGATCTGGAAGGCCGTGGTGGAGCCGGAGCGACAGAGGACCAAGGTGGAGTTGGAGGGAGGGAGGAGCTGCTAGATCGACGGGCCTTGAAGGCTGGAGGCGGAGACAAGGGATCCTCTAGCCATGACGCCGATGGAAACTGGCAGACCCGCCCCAAACCCACATCACTGATGGTGGGCTGAGGGTGAGCAGAGGGGCTGACAGAAGACAGCAGAGGCAATGGTGAAGACTGGTGAAGAGGTGGAGCTGAAGGGAGGGTGGGAGGGAATTTTGAGCAGTCTGAGGGTTCAGGGATGGTGTGTGTGTGAGCAGCGACACCCATGACAGGGAGTGTCACAGAAAGGGGAACGACCTCCATGGTCATGACAGGACAAGCAGATAGTTCTTGGCAGACAAACAGTTCAAAACAGACCTCCATGGTCGTTTCAGGATGTACAGCGAGTTCATAAATGGCCTCATTGGCCGTAACAGGACAGGCAGATATTTCAGAAGAAGATGAAAGACTGGGGATAACTGAATAAGTCTATTAAATCCTCAGAGTCCTGCCTCAGCTCATCCTCAGCGGTGTAACAGTGGTAGGGGCTTTCCTCTGCGCCCTCGTTCTCCACCGTTTCATCCACTGTCACATGCATTGTTGCCGGCTCTCAGACCTGGACAGATGATTGGTGAGGCTCTGGCTCCGGGGCGATCCTCAGCTCTGTCACTCTTTCTTGCAATGGCTCTTTGGTCACGGCGGGCTTCGACTCTCCGTCTATGGTGGGCTCTGGCGGATGCTCGGCGCAGTGGGGTGATGGTTGGCTGGGTCCGGAGTGGGGCCAGCGAAACCAATGGTGAATGGCGAGTCATTGCTCACCAGCACCCACTCCACGAAGGCGGAGAAATCCCCTCGAGGACCATCTCCAGACAACTGCGCTCTGCATGCGGTGTTGAGGCTTGCGATGTAGAACGCGCAGGGCGTGTCGTCCGGGTAGCTGGTATCGTTGAAAATGTCCAGCAATAGTCTGGTATGGTTCTCGAGGGCAAGTTTCCCGTGCTCCAGCAGGAGGAGGAATTCGGGGCGATCCATATGAAAATCAAAAGAAACACTTACTAAACGGAAAATAAACGGGGATACAAATGCCACTAAACTACTTTGTGGTCCGGCATTCTGTCACGCAACGTGTAGAGGAAAGGCACACGAAGACGAAGGTCATCTACCCAAGAGTTTAATAGAATCCAAGAAGATGATAATCCATGAAGGCAAAGGGAACACGCAGCAAAACAACATCAATACCGGACAACTGAAGAGTGCACAAGGAGGAACTTAAGTACACAGATATAATAAACTAGACATAGGTGAACAGAATGAACTAATCAAAGGACGACAGAAACTTGGTCAAGTGAAACACGAGGGAAGAAAACAAACTAAAATCCATGATCGTGAAATAAAGTGCTTTTATAAAATTCTAAGCATCACATTTCTGCTTTTACATCCTCCAAACATTATTCACATTCACTTTGCTTGTAACAACCGTAACCAAGAATTTAGCTTTTTTTTTTTTTAGAAAAAGCAAAGGAGGGGTCAGCCAAAATATTTTTTATGGTTATTAACATTATGCTGGTGATTGAGCATAACTTGTACTGAACCTGGAATATTTCTTATAATATGATTTTGCTGTGGTTTGCATTCTTGGGCTGTTTGCTGTTCTTGGACATATGTTGTCGAATCATTTAAATTGATGGATTATAATTGCTGGAAGTCCCACTTTTCCTAATTAGTAATTACCATCTTTAGACCATCTTTGAATTCTCCTCGTCTCTCGATTACCTGAGCCGAAGGGAAGTAAAGGCCACCATGAAAGCACTGATCAATACTGAGATCGATATTGAGGTAAGCGTGTACATTACTGAGTCTCCAGAGGTGCTGATCTGGAGTCAGTGAAGCACACAATGTTAACTGAGACTCTCTGCACTAACCTCTGAATCTAACTGAGACATGCAAATCAAATAATATCAGCATGTTTATACACACCAAATAGAGTCATATGAAACCCATGTTATCATGGTTATTCATGGATCACAGATATTCATCCAGGCCCAAGATAGAACCATTAAGTACAAGCCCAGTGATAAATTACACAAACCTTTGTCAAGATTATTGATCGAAACCTTTGAAGGAAAGGTGGCCCAAACTAAATGCTCAAGTCTCCTTTGGGAAAAGGTTTAGATTTAATAGCCAAACCAACTTTTGGATATAAGTTGCTGCTTTTTATCCAAGAATAGCTCTATCTCAAGCTCTTGGAAAGTTGTTCATAAATCCTCATGTATTTGGGAGTGCCCATGTTCCATAGGAAGATTTTGATTGCAGTTGGGGTTATGTAAGTAACTTATGGAGAGAGTTTGATGAAAAGTGGGGTGCCTTCCTGCTCAGGCCAATGATGCAGTCAAGACAGATTTATGTATCGCTGGTTTTCATTGCACCACAACCCATAATACGCAGATAGCTGTTGTGAAATGAATACTGTTGCATTGCTGAATTAGACTGGGCTTTCCTGTTTGTCTCTTCAGGCCTTCAAACCAGACATTTTCTTAATCAATTATTAAAATACCACTGGTATTAGTTACCATGAGCTCATCTGGCTCCCTTTGGTCTAAGGGATATATCGGGATGAGCTGTTCATTAGCAATAAACTATAATCACAGCCTTAATTAGGAAAGGATAAACAGATCATACACTGTAACAAGTGAAGTTGGACCCAAGATGTTGTTTCTTACTTTTATTTTCTTAATTACAAATAAATTACCAATTACCAACTTATATACCAATAAACATTCTGAGATCATGCACGAGACAAATGTTTTTTCAGGTAAAGTGGGCCAGCTGGTCTAGTAAAGTGGGCCATCTCTAATTTGGTATAAATGGTTAGATTTCAGAAACTTGTAATATAAAACAATTGTCTCAATATAATCAGCTGAGAAGTATGGTGGCATATTAGTTAAAAATTACATTTGATGAAATCTAACTGAATATTGCTAAAAACTCTTCAACATATTAAAATTGTAACTACTAACAACTGCAACAACAAATAGGCTTACAAAAAAGTGTGCAATTTGAAATTGTAAAACCTCAAATGTAATATTGTCTGTTTTCTTTAAAAACTTTTAACTTTAGTTTATTTTAAAGCTTTATGCTCTGCAGCTACATTTTGTTCCTCTTATCCTTTCACTTCAGATTCAACTTCATGTCTCACCTTCCTTTCATATTTAAACATAATATTTCAGAAAACCTACAAACTTGTTTAAACTAATAAATACAAAACAATTGTCTACACAATCAGCTGGGGAAGTATGGTGATATAATTGTTAAAAGTTTTACCCTATTTACCTGTAGTGTCTTTCCTTAATAAAATAAAAGCAACCATTTTTTTTCGTTGAATTAATATGCTTAATTATTTCTTGAACAAACATGATGATTTAAAACATGCACATTCTATGTAAATGGTTCCCCTTTAGATTTACATTATTTGGTATTATGCAGCTTTATCCCATTTTTCCACTGAGATATGTACTTTACATGTCTCAGAGGAAAAAGTCATAGTCAAACACTGCAACCATAATCATTCATGCCCCTTTGCATGCTGGGAAGAGGGGAAGTGGGAGTGAAAGCCACAAAACCATTTTTCAATGTAAACTTGTTTGAACTCAAACAAAAACATTAATCCAGCTCACCTGCTGTGTTCCTGAACATTGGAAGTTATACGAACTTCCTAACTAACTAAATAAAACAGAATTAAATGTTTTCTGATTTTTATTTTTCAGCATTTACTTGATGAAGTATCTATTTACAGTACGACAGATGCTCCATGTAAAAGTATGAAACATCAACATAAGCTCATGATTAATGGTCATATTGTCAAAAGATGTGTTTCCTGTTCTGCCCAGCTGAAAGAATCACAAAGTGAATATTATTGTACTCTGATTGCTTGTGATTATCAAATATTGTGGCTTGTGATGTTGTGGCTCAATGACTGAATGCTCTAAAGTCTTGAAGGATGAGTCTCGAAGGCTTCATAAAGTGCTTTCAATTACTGACAAACACAGAGCCAACAAAACATATGACCAACTCCAGGTCACTTGAGCCTCTATAAATTTATTTTGATGTGACATATTTTGTCTGTTGAGCTTCTTCAAAACACCAGAGACCTGCAAATCTTCAAACTTTCTAATGCCCCCAAAATAGTTTCTTTGCAAAGTAAAGTTGCTATATATACAGTGGTGTGAAAAAGTGTTGGCCCCCTTCTTGATTTCTTATTTTTTTGCATGTTTGTCACACTTTAATGTTTCAGATCATCAAACAAATTTAAATATTAGTAAAAGATAACACAAGTGAACACAACATGCGGTTTTTTAAATGAAGGTTTTTATTATTAAGGGAAAACAAAATCCAAAACTACATGGCCCTGTGTGAAAAAGTGTTTGCCCCCTAAACCTGTGGAGGAATTTTGGTCCACTCATCTATTCAGAATTGTTGTAATTCGGCCACATTGGAGGGTTTTCGAGCATGAACCGCCTTTTTAAGGTCATGCCACAGCATCTCAATAGGATTCAGGTCAGGACTTTGACTAGGCCATTTGAAAGTCTTCATTTTGTTTTTCTTCAGCCATTCAGAGGTGGACTTGCTGGTGTGTTTTGGATCATTGTCCTGCTGCAGAACCCAAGTTCGCTTCAGCTTGAGGTCACGAACAGATGGCCGGACATTCTCCTTCAGGATTTTTTGGTAAACAGCAGAATTCATGGTTCCATTTATCACAATAAGGGGGAAGTTGTGGCTTAATGGTTAGAGCGTCAGACTCGTAACCCAAAGGTTGCGGGTTCGAATCTCTCTTTTTAATATTTGTTTGATGGCATCTTTTTTTATGACTGAAGGCAATTATCACTGATACCAATACTACAGTACTTGATATCTCTAGGAAATTGTTATTTTTTCCTAATATTTAACCACTGACTATAGCCATATAACATTACAGTATAAAAAGTAGCAACTTCTAATTTAAACAATCTTCACATAAACCCATTATAATAAATGTCATACCGGCAGGGATTGTAGGGGGGATTGTAAGTGAATGTACAGCACTCTTTCCCACTTTCAATACCACGACTGAGGTGCCCTTGAGCAAGGCACCGAACCCCCAACTGCTCCCCGGGCGCCGCAGCATAAATGGCTGCCCACTGCTCCGGGTGTGTGTTCACAGTGTGTGTGTGTTCACTGCTGTGTGTGTGCACTAAGGATGGGATAAATGCAGAGCACTAATTCCTAGTATGGGTCACCATACTTGGCCAAATGTCACTTTCACTTCACTCACTTCACAGCAAGTCTTCCAGGTCCTGAAGCAGCAAAACAGCCCCAGGCCATCACACTACCACCACCATATTTTACTGTTGGTATGATGTTCTTTTTCTGAAATGCAGTGTTACTTTTACGCCAGACATAATGGGACACACACCTTCCAAAAAGTTCAACTTTTGTCTCGTCAGTCCACAGAGTATTTTCCCAAAAGTCTTGGGGATCATGATCAGAAAAGATGTTTTCTGGCAAAACTGAGACGAGCCTTTATGTTCTTTTTGCCCAGAAGCGGTTTTCGTCTTGGAACTCTGCCATGCAGACCATTTTTGCCCAGTCTCTTTCTTATGGTGGAGTCATGAACACTGACCTTAACTGAGGCAAGTGAGGCCTGCAGTTCTTTGGATATATATATATATATACATACACTATAAGGTTATTATATTTTTATTTGGTTAGATTTAATTTAGTTATATTTAATTTGGTTATATTTTTATATTTTTACTTGCAGTGGTTGAATTATTTTAGTACATACATAATTATATACAAAATGAAGACATTCAAGTGGCTTAACAAAAAAACTGATTTAAAAATGCATCACTGGTAAAATTAGTAGCAAGAAAGAGGAACACTGCATTTGATTAGCGATTAAGGGCATCCAAAGGGCATTTTTGTACGCGAGTTTCACAGTACACAGGAAAATGCAGGTCTGTGGCCTTATCTTGGACAAAGATCATGAGCTGATTATCATTGTAATTCAAATGATTTATCAAATAGCCAGTCAATCAAATGTCTATAGCCAGCAGCCTAGTTTACCTTAGACTTTTTATTGTATTTGTGCTATATAAATAACGGTGACATTCCAAATTTATGGTGTCTTGTGACACTGCACCAGCTGCTGTTACAAACCACATCAAAAATGCATAACTGTCTTATGCAAACATGTTTTTCATGAATTTTAATGAAGTGATCTCAAATGTTAGATATTTGTCTTGGATTCTGTGAGAAGGATTAATTCATTTATTTTTAAAACTAATGTGTTTTTGTTTGGTACTCCTTGTGTGGTACGCTTGACCTCATGACATGCCCTGTAACATCACGAACATATGAAAAGAGAACCGTATGTTTATGCTGTTCACAAATTGTTTTTGCCTCTCGCGAGTTCAAACATTTCAGTTTTGCTTTTCTTGTTTTCATGAATAATCTTTTATGTTTTAAAATATAAAGACTTAACTTGATGTTATATTTCAAAGGTTTATGATTTTCAGCTGACTGAAATACTGCCTACAGCTTAAACACTCAGTACACCCTGATCTTTATCAGGATGCTGTTTTTCTTTTTCTCTCAGAATGACAGTGTCAGTATCTTCATTTTCAAAGGTGATAACATTAGGGGAATTCCCTTTGGTAATGAGAATGAAGTTTTAACCTTTTATGCCAATACTTTTGTAAGTCCTACAAGATGGGACCGATTTCTTAATACTGATCAGTTTTTTTGTGGTCCTGATCCATTGAATATTGATTATCTGCCGATACTGAGTCCCGATCCGATACTTGTGTATTTTTATAGGAATGTATGTTTGGTGCACACTTCAAGTACAGTTAATAAAAGCAATAACATTTTTACAGAGCTGTGCATTGAATAAAAATAACATGTGTATGATGTATGTTTATGTATATATATATTACAAGATACACACTCTATGTATATGCAGTATCTCACACAAGTGAGTACACCCCTCACATTTTTGTAAATATTTTATTATATCTTTTCATGTGACAACACTGAAGAAATGACACTTTGCTACAATGTAAAGTAGTGAGTGTACAGCTTGTATAACAGTGTAAATTGGCTGTCCCTCCAAAATAACTCAACACAGCCATTAATGTCTAAACCGCTGGCCACAAAAGTGAGTACACCCCAAAGTGAAAATGTCCAAATTTGGCCCAATTAGCCATTTTCTCTCCCCGGTGTCATGTGACTCATTAGTGTTACAAGGCCTCAGGTGTGAATGGGGAGCAGGTGTGTTATGGGCCCAATTTGGACATTTTCACTTAGGGGTGTACTCACTTTTGTGGCCAGCAGTTTAGACATTAATGGCTGTGTGTTTAGTTATTTTGAGAGGACAGCAAATTTACACTGTTATACAAGCTGTACACTCACTACTTTACATTGTAGCAAAGTGTCATTTCTTCAGTGTTGTCACATGAAAAGTTATAATGAAATATTTGCAAAAATGTGAGGGGTGTACTCACTTCTGTGAGATACTGTATATGCACGTTATAGTTGTAGCCATTGTAAACAGACTTTGTGGTCACAATTATGAATATGGGACAACTGATATAAACTTGTATTTTATATGTACAATAAGCAAAATAATTGCAAGATAAAGGGGAAAAGTGGAGATATGGTTAGAAAGCATGAAGCTCATGCTCAGTGGCAGATTTAGGCATGGCGACATGGGAAACTGTTATTGTGATCTCAAATTTGTTACAGAAATTATTACAATACAGCTGTGATTAAAATTCAACTCTTTGTTCATTTATTTATTGTAATTTCTCAAGCCAGTGCACCGAAGAACAATAACCCTATTTGCAAATCTCATGCACTCTTTTTGCAAAACTCTAAACACATTCTCATTCACTTAAACACTTATCACACTGTGATGCATTTGTGCTGCAAAATGCTAAACACAAGTGGCAAAAGTTAAACACAACTAAAGCACAGTTATCATCGTTTACACACAACGATTCAAAATTGTTCACACTTGTTTCTAACAGAGGTGGAAATTAACTAATTACAAATACTTTCGTTACAGTACTTGAGTAAATTTTTTCTACTTTCTTGAGTATAATTAAATTGTAATACTTTTACTCGAGTAGAATAAAACTAAAGTATTCAACTTTGCTACATTTATTTTTCGCCAAAAGTACAAAGTAAAAAAAAAAAAAAAAAGGACAAAGTAGGCGCCGATGAACAGAGCATTCAAACTGCGCTTTGCTTTGACTGTCAAATTATCACCGGCGTTGTCATTTTGAATCAGCATCATTAGCGTTTCATTATTTTAGTGAATGTGAGGTATGCTCTGATTTTAAATCGTAATTTTGCCAGCTCCTGAAATGGGTCATACTGTTGATATTACCAGAGCACACAGCAGTATAAGTAAATAGAAAACTCAGTTGTTATAAGGACAGTTATTGCATGGATGGACCAAGAACAATGTAAGTGTCTAAAATACATGCACACAATTCAGTTGAATGGTAAAAATCACCCTCTTTAACAGTGCAGTTAAACTAAATCTACGAAGCTAAAATAACCTCAACATTAACAACAACATTGGAATAAGAGCGCATGCTTTTTTTATGTGCATCTGGCTGATAGCTCAACCATGATTTATCTGTCAATCAGATGCATTTAAAATTTCTTTTTCTGTGTGCATGCTTTGAATGTGTGAGCACATGGGCGAAGAAACTAGATAGTCTATGTATGACCAGACGATTTATTCATATCCAAAACAAGAGGATGTGAACGTTATGGAGTGCTAAACACTCTCTCATGCAGTGCATGTTTAATTCATACTCGAAGCCGGAGGGCGCTCTCATGCAGAAAGTCCAAAATGGCCTAGTAGAAGTAATAACTTATGACTAGGAAATCCCTAATATGGACAAAGGCATCCTGCTATGGCTGTAGCTAAAAAAGGTAATTTCAGGTAATTTCAAGGTAATAAATATAGTATTAGTATATGAATAATGCAGTGCTAATTGACATAACATTGAATACAGTAAAGAAACTATTCTGTCTTATTATGTGTTTGTATAAACCAATCCTAAAATTGTCATTAGGAAAACACAGAAAAAAAATTATACAATACAAATTATTGGTTATCATACAGCAGTGTATTTGATTTCTTATCCAAATTAGTATAAGAAATTATGATCCGCACTCATGCGAACAGTCTTCTTTTTACATTTTATTTTACATTTATCACTGGTGGGAAGTGATGTAGTGATGAATGTAAAATAAAATTTAAAAAGAAGACTGTTCTCGTGAGTGTGGATCATAATTTCCTATACTAAGTAACTTAACAGATTGATGCACCAAAATAAAAAGATCAAGTAATGGAAGAGCGCAGTGTGAATGGCGTTGTTGAACTGATTTCTTATCCAATTTACATTTACATTTAGTCATTTAGCAGACACTTTTATCCAAAGCGACTTACAAATGAGGACAATGGAAGCAATCAAAATCAACAAAAGAGCAATGATATACAGGTCTCAGTTAGCTTAACGCAGTACATGTAAGCAATCATCAAAGAATCAAAAATCACCTTAAAAGGGGGCTGAAACTTAAACATGCATCTAAATAATTGTAAGCGGTTACTTGCATTGGTTTTGATTGCTGAAACAAGAATCCTGATGCGGTAGACACCGGAGGTCTTTGATGAGTTCGTGAGGAGTGAGCTGGAAGTTTTACTTCTGGTTCTTCTGACGAAGGAAAAGTCCACAGCGACTAAAATTACTTGAAGATAAAAACTGCCGGAAAATAAAACTCAAGAGGAAGATCTTGAGAGTCTTGGAAAGGTGTTGTCTCAAACGAAGAGGGTTTCTGAGCAAAGATTATTTCGGGCTAATCACTTTTGAGGGTTCCTACCCACACCCACCTTTTGGGTGGAATGGCCAATCAGAGGCATGGATTTTGAGCGGGAGAAACTTTCTTTGTCTCTGTTTATGGCCCATTAGCATGTTTATTGCTGGTCTGGAAGATTGGTGCAGTTTTATCCAAAATATGCTACAAATAGTAAGATGCATTTCACGATCACATAGTGTAGATCATTGTTTGAGGAATAAAGAGCTGATCATTTTGATACCAAGAACGAAACATCTAGAAGATCTTAAAGCAGAGATACACTCATATACCTGAATATAAGCATTGAGAGTCTAACTGATACATATAAAGAGTTGTAACTAGGCTAATACAATAGGGAAACATACAAACAACACATGCATATACCAGATACAATTATAACTGATTAATTATAGTCTAAATAAAGAAATGCCTTTATGTGTGTGTGTGTGGGTCCATTGGTGCCTGTGTTAGTTTGCTTGGTCAGCCAGGCCCATTGTGCCTGGCCCCGGGGGTCATTTATGTCTCTTTGGAATGTGTTTGAAACTCCAAATGAAGGCGCGAGTGGTGCATTTAGCACCCATATAAGTGTAACGTCTGTGACCAGGACTGTAATTTATATGCAAATGTCAAAAGCTAAAAGGGTCTCTTAAGCCATAAAACCCAAAGATCATGCATGATTCTACGCAGACGCTACACCCCTATGTTTGCAGTACAGAAAACAGAGCATGAGTCGTATCTTGAATGGTTTAGTCATATTAAAATGCAAAGAAATCGGTAAGAGGAATCGAAAATTTTATTTTATAACAACTAGACGATTCCTGATCTTAAGCGTCCTATTCCAGAATTGGAATAGATTTTGGATTATGTTAGCCCATACCCAAGCCTAGGTATGGGCTAACATGTTAAATAAAATGCTCTTTTTTTTTGTCCTACTGAAAATGTGCCTGGAGTCCACCTTTGTTATTATTACAAACTACACTTTCAATGTGATTTTAAACCATTCAAGTCAAGAAGACTCACAGGCTGTTTTCTCTGTTGCACACACATCCTTGTGTAAGTGTTCTTTAGCCTGTTGACTTTCATTCATAGTATTCAGCTAACTATGAAATATTTTGCAATAAGAGTTAGAATAAATGTGAATGATATCTAACATTTTTTATTTATTTATTATTATTTTTACCTTATTGGAATCGAAATTAGGAATTGACAAGAATTGGCAATGAATCATTAAAATTCAAGCGATGCCCAACCTTACCCATACCCCACATTATTTTTTACTGGCACCTTTCTATTCACATTGTTTTAAACCCTCACTTTGCTTTTGCCCTTTGTAGCATTCCCAGCTGAACAGATGCACTTTACTCTCAGGAACTGATGTTTACAAAGGGTTTAATCTTCAAAAAACACTGTAAGAGCTGAATAAAAACAAACAAACAAACAAAGTGTCATTAGACATCTTCCTGCAAATTATAAATAAATCTCCAAAACAAACCTATAAACTAATAGATACACAATTGCAATCTGATTGGCCTACATCATAAATAGTGTGACAATAAATCACATTTTTAAGTATACAGGCTAATGTAATAACCTTGCCTTACTGTACTGTAGTAAGCCTGACTAATATGAATTATTTTAACACTGACAGTAACAGTATTTAATACAGATAAAGCAACAACGAAAAAATGAGTTTTAAGCAATTGACAAACTTTTTTCGAAGCGCTACCTATATGACCTGTTTGATTTTATAAATTACAACATTTGCGCGTGTTCAGATGAGCAGGAAAATAGTTCTATCCGACACAATTACTTGCGAACAAAGGTTATTCGTCCAATTCAATGCATTTGTATGCATTATTATTATTATTATTATTTTAAATAAACAAAATCACTGGTAAATAAAACACACCTTAATATCGATCCTAAGTATCGATATATCGATACTGACCCGAGTATCAAAAGTATCGATACTCAAACGAAAAATATCGATATTAAGGTGTGTTTTATTTACCAGTGATTTTGTTTATTTAAAATAATAATAATAATAATGCGTACAAATGCATTGAATTGGACGAATAACCTTTGTTCGCAAGTAATTGTGTAGGATAGAACTATTTTCCTGCTCATCTGAACACGCGCAAATGTTGCAAGACAGAACCAATCCATCACAGAGAGCATTCACTCACTGCTGACAGTGCATTCAAACAGGGCTGCGTTTCCCAAAAGTATCATAAGAAAGCATTAAAGCTTTTGGGAACGGCAGCCCTGAACAATGCTTATCAGAGGACAGAAAAAAACATATGTTTGAGTTATTTCACAATAAACAAATCGTAGCCTACATAGTTTGTACAATTACATTTATTTAAATTGAACGTTGAAAGATAATATAGATCATGTTCTATTCAGTAATGTTAATAGAAATCATACACTGTCAGAACAAAAAGGTTGCATTTTATGCATGCAACAGTCTGTCACTGGCAGTCCCTTATGAAAATGAACCATGGTTTTACTAAAGTGATCATAGTTCCACTGTGGTATTTGTAGATTTGAATCATGTGTAAACAAAAAACACATTTGAACCATGTGTAAACAAAAATATAACCTAATAAATTACAATTAAGGCGTATTGAATGTTAAAATGTGTTTTAAACAAAGTTAAGTGGTTATCATTACCCATTTTACTCTTAGTAATTTAATAATTTAATAAATTTCATTATTTTAAAGTTTAGTTCAGAAGTATCGTATCGGTATCGATATCGACGATACTGCCTTGGAAAATATCGGTATCGTATCAAAAACAAAATAAGTGGTATCGCCCATCCCTAACAGCAAGGGATTTCAAAATAAAAGCGTGTGGCAAGAAACGCAAACACTCTTGAAAAACAAACAAGGTTTCTCAAACATGGTTCCATGTTGCTTCTTATCACAGTGAGACAGAAATACAATTCTATACTGTGATACAAGCTATGTCAATTAGCGTTGCATTGCAATTGTGTGTTTATTGTCTTCCACGTTTCATCAGTCAAAGTGTCTCTATCTGCATGTTATTCAGCTGTAGTGATATCTGATGCATTTGTCCATAAAAGGGTTTTACTGGGTCTCACTTGTGAAACAAACATTAAATTACATGAGTGTTAGGATTAGGGTTAACCCTGCTCCATAATACTCACATCGTCTCATTTTGGGTAAAAATAGAAAAATAATACTAAAGTACTTTGTAAAGCAGTAACTTGAGTAGTTTTTCAGCAAACTACTTTTTTACTCTTACTTGGGTCATATTATGTTTCAGTACTTTTACTTGTACTCGAGTAAACTATTCCTTAAGTAGCAATACTTTTACTTAAGTACACTTTCTTAGTACTCTTTCCACCAATAGTTTCTAATGATGTGATCAGACCAACTGTACAAAATATGAGCCAGTTCAGAGTGCACAAGTGGCACAGGTGACTGAATGATGATTCGAACAATAGATGGAAACAATCTGAGAAGGAGAGGAGGAAGAGTACATGTAAGAAGTGGAGGATGAGGAGGATGAGGAGAGAAAGAGTAAGGTTTAGAGAGTGTTATCAAGGCTGGATCTGTCAGACCAGAGGGTTTTTTCTCTTTGTCAAGCAAAAAAGACTACATTACTTGTGATGTGGACAATGTCCTCAGGCTGGACTCAAGCACAAAGACATGATGCTGAGACAGAATGAATCTCTCACTGACCCTGATTTTACAATTGCACAACTTATTTGAGTATTTTAGTGTACTGTAACATGCCATTCATTTAGAGATTTATTTGACCTTTTTTGGCCTTTGCAGTTGGACTGCAGTATTTTTGCACTATCCAAGTGCAGAATATATGCAAACCCTCAGTGCTATTCAATATTCAGCACAATACTATTCTTGCAGTACATACAGTAGGCCTATACAATATATTCACCTTACTCTGTTGCAATTACTATACTTTTTAACAGAATTGCAAAATTGTTTATTCAATACAATATAATTTTTTTCTGTAATGTTCTGGATGCTGTGTTCTCCATCTAGTGTCTAATGAACGCTCTGTAGTGTTTTCTTTATTGACTCATGTGTGTATGATCTGAGAGCACCGTTTGATTTTGAGTGCAAGTTAAATGGTTTTGCAGTGATTGTTTGATTTTGATGGACGAGTCAGAGGTTTCGTGAATTTAGCTTGAGTATTTGGATATTTGGATTTGTGTTTAAGGTTTTGAGAAAATGAGTGATGGCTTCAAGAAATGTGTTTTAGCAATTCAGAAAAACTGTAATTTAAACAATTATTATCAATCAGTTATTATATTAATTAAATAAAATATAAAAACATGTTTACATTTAAAAATATGGGTCGATTTTCACTTTGATCTTAACAAAAAGGGCTTACTGAAAATGCAAATTCATTATCTGCCGACAGGAGGCCCTTTCGGAACGGCAGAAATATAGCGGTTTCCCCGGTAATGGCAGCACACAAAGCAGCGCAGCCCCTGACTTTGAAACGTGAAGCGCTCATATTTATTAATCATATATAGTGCATATTTTCAGCAATTTGAGCTACAGTAGCTCTTCTGTGTGATCAGACCAGATGGGCATCCCATTTGCATACCAGCAATGAGCCTTGGGCATCCATGACCCTGATGCCGGTTCTCCTTCCTTGCAACACTTTTGGTATGTACTAACCACTGAATACCATAAGACTTGTCGTTTTGGAGGTGCTCTGACATAGTCGTCTAACAATCTCTATTTGGACCTTGTCAGAGTCACTCAGATAAGTTGCGCTCGCGCCATGGCGGATTTGCTATTTACATGGCGGAATTTGCAAGCGGAAAAACTGAACGCTTCTCTAGTGAATGAACGGATCTGCTCGTGCGTGTAATTCTGATACATGCAAAGACTATCCATTTTTATATTTATGTACACAATAATAATCTTTTACATTTTAATCCTTTAATTTTTCATTTTTAAAAATGTTTGTGTGCTGCTGCGCATCCATGTGTGTGTAAACCATGTGTGGGACACACACACATCCATGTGTGTGTAAACCATGTGTGGGAAAGTCGTGGCCTAATGGTTAGAGAGTCGGACTTGTAACCCAAAGATTGTGGGTTTGAGTCTCGTACTGGCAGGGATTGTAGGTGGGGGGAGTGAATGTACAGCGCTCTCTCCCACCTTCAATACCACGACTGAGGTGCCCTTGAGCAAGGCACCGAACCCCCAACTGCTCCGTGGGTGCCGCAGCAAAAAATGGCTGCCCACTGCTCTGTGTGTGCACTTTGGATGGGTTAAATGCAGAGCACTAATTCCAAGTATGGGTCACCATACTTGGCCACATGTCACGTCACTTCACTTCTTTAATAAGCAAAGTGTATGAGCGTTGCACCTGCCTATAGGCGCATATTACTAACGTGCTCTTTAAATAACAAAAAACAAATATATATATATATATATATATATATATTGCGCCAGACATTAGACCAGGTTTTTGTTGGTTGCCTCAAAATAGCAACACGCCAGCAATGCTCCTGAACACACCTCGTTTTCAGACCAGTACGCCCTTGGGCGCACAAATGGGTGCAAGTGCATTTGCTATTTAAACAACGTGGCGCAGAACGTGAAAATTATAACTGCGTCAGGCTGAAACTAGCAAAAAACACTTGCGTCGCCTGGCACATCATTGCACCAGGTGTGTGATAGGGCCCAAGATCTTTTTTGCTTCCATGAAATTCAAGAACTACTGTTTGTGTGTGATGCAGATGGATGAATAGATGAATGTGGATTTGTTATTTTACTTTCCTACGGGAACCTTTCATTTTTTGGGGGATGTTGAGGGTATACAAAGCACACATTTAATGGTGATTTATTTTGGCATGTGGTTAGTAGATAATGCAACTTGACTGATAAAAAAAAAGTTGGCGTAGTGCGCCTCAGTGCATCCCTAGACATTTGGGGCCTGTGGTATGCTTTCTGTGGAAGTTTGAAAATCTTGTATTTACTGTACATCAGAGAGAAAAGTTCCTCTTCAAAGTATATTATGATATAGTCCTGCCTTGTTTTCCTGGGAGTGACAAAAGATTCTTGGGAATTTAGAATTTCCCAAAATACACTTTCACCTACAACCTTTGGGGCTTTTTTCAGTTTTCGTTTTTTTTTATGAGACAATAGAATACAATGTGGATTGTTCCAGAAAGTTCAGTTGGCTGTGGCTGCATGCAAATTCCAATGCTTTCAGAGTGAATTCAACTTTTCAACACTTTGAAAAGTGTTCATTGACGTACCGTTTTTTTTTTTTTTCATAATGCGTAGCACGAAAGCATGCATAATTTGGATATTTTGTGAATGTTTTGTTCTCGTGTCTTATCACAGGTGTTGTATAACAGATGGAAACTGAATGAATAGTCAATGGATTTTACAAGCCCTGGTCTCATTCTCTTTAAATACATACAAAGAGATTTAATTAACTTTCTTTGAAGCCACCTGAACTTCAGCCATTTAACTCCACTTCCATGTCAACCAGAACAGCCAACTCACAGGACAACTTTATTGCTCTTTCGTAGCTCAAAAGACTTCAAAAAACAGAAATCTTTTATGCATTTTGGCCGTTCATTTATACATCAACAGCGTTTTGGGGCCTGAAAATGCACGTTTTATGTAAAATGCACGTAATGCAGGTATTAGAAAACTATACCATTATCATCTCCGTGCAAACTATCCTCAGTTACATATCTTTTAAGCATCAAATTTAACATGTTTTTCCTAAATAAATGTTGAGATCTTTGACAATTCCAGAAGACAAATCTGAGCACAGTTTGAGACATTATTGAGATCTCTTCTGAAAATCTGGGAGACAAATGTGAGATAACTGGCGTCTTTTTTTCAGGAGATTTGATTTGTCTATTCTACATGAACCTTTTCTTGTCTGAAATTCAAAATGCTGGATGTTCCAGCACATCTCATTATGATGAAGCTTCTGTTTAGAACATGTTGAGCATAATGATTGTGTTGTTTTTCTCTTGTTTGTTTCATTTTGCGTCTGGCGAGTCGTCTTGGCTTGATATAAGCAGTTGTGTTTGATGCTATCACACAGGGTCAGGTTTCTCCTACAGACGCTTGAGCTTGTGTGGTGAGAAACTTCTCTCACGTGAGTGCAGGCTAAGATTGTTTATCTGCTGCACTGCGGCTGGAATTTCAATCGAATTCAGGTCGTTAAACCTCTGTGCTCGCTTGCTTTCCTTTACTGAAACAGATAATGTGGGTTAAACTGCTTTAGTAATTTCCTGCCTGAGCTTTGTGTAGTGTGTCATAAAATCAACTTCTACTCTTGCCCACATTTGTGAAATACCACAATTATTTCGGCAGTCATGTAGCATACTGTACTTGTTGTTTTAGTATCAAGATAAGTTATAAGTTAAATCTGTTATATATATATTTTTAATAGTGTCAGGAAATCACAAACTACAGTTTCAAACAAACTACAATCACAAACTACAGTAAAAAAACCAAACAAAACCAAAGGTAATTGTGACTTTATATTTCACAATTTCATCTTAATTTGTGACTTTCATACAATATGGCTTTATATCATGAAATGTGAGATTATATGTCTCAATGTGGCTTTTTTATCTTGCAATGTGACTATTTCTCACAATTTTAACTATTTCTCATTTCTATTGTTTTTCCTAATTGCGACTTTGTATTTCAGAAAGTGACATTTATCTTACAATGTGCCTTTAATACTTTGCAGTACAACTTTATTCATACAGTAATTGAGACTTATCTACTTGAAATTCTTCCAATGTATATCTCTTAATGTTACTTTAAATCCTGCAATGTGACCTAATTTCTTGAAATTGTGACTAGTTCTTATAATGTATTTTTCACAACTGAAACTTTATATATCTTCCCATGTGACTATTTCTTTTTTTTTTTTTTTTTACTCTGAGGTAGAAATGGGCTTCCATTATGAACACTTGTTTTCTTCTTATCTTTGTAGGGGTTTTTTTTTTTTTTTTGAAGATGTGTGAAATAAAACCGCTGTTGCTGCAGTGCACTCAGTTATATTGCATTAAAAGGTCTGTATTTAAAGTCTTCACATGACTCAAGATCAGAGAAACCACATGGAAAATTGTTTGCAGGTACATGCTAATTCGTAATGGTGATCCAAAACCGCATTCATGGCTGAGGT
Organism: Sinocyclocheilus grahami; assembly: GCF_001515645.1. Lineage (NCBI taxonomy): Eukaryota > Metazoa > Chordata > Actinopteri > Cypriniformes > Cyprinidae > Sinocyclocheilus > Sinocyclocheilus grahami. The sequence continues at coordinate 62,544 of NW_015505969.1, forward strand.
TTGTTTATTGTCTCGATTTGAACTTTCAGTCACAGAGCGTGGTGTTTTCTGAAGATCATCTGTTAAAAGTTGTAATACAGTTCGTAGATCGGGAAAGAATGAGGCGAGAACCGGCAAATATTTAAACACAAAACTTGAATAAACAAATGACCACCTACAGTTTGATGGGCTTACACCAATGATTCAGAAGTGCTGGTTTGTGTATTCAACATTTGCATCCTCTAATTTCTCACCTGACACTGCCTAATTGTGTAAAGTCCCATGTGTAAAAGGTTCAGAGCTGACCCTTGAATTCAATCTCCTAATGCATTCGAAGTTCATCTGCATTTAAATGGAAAACATTAATGGTTCATTAATGACCTCACATTAACATTAATGACCTCACTCAGAAATGTGGTAAGAAAACATAAATATTGCTATAAATCACATGCTTTAGCTGTTGAGTGTTTTAATGATTAAAACACTGTTTACAGCCCTGAAATGGTCATTTCAACACAAATGTTGCAAGCAATTTACGAGTGGTGATTGCCTTTTCAGCCGTGTGGTAGCCGAGTGTTTCTATGGAAGGTCTTTTGAGTGTCATATAGCATATTGCTGTGTGGTTGCTAGAATGTTCTGAGAGGTTTTGGGGGCGTTACTAAGGGTTTGTTATATGGTTGCGTCTTACTGGCTCAAGTTGCATCTCTTCATGATAATCATCACTGCCTGGGTGACTTATTCAGTCTATCAGATTTTTTCCCACCTTTTCTATTGTCCCACTGCAAAAATGGAAAGTTTGATCCCTTGCTTTGGGTTACAGGTTTATTCTGAGCACTCTGAGTTTATTCTGAGCAATATTCTGCTTGCAGTGCAAAAGACTCACCCTGACACAGAAATAGAAATGTATTCCACTTTTGTAATGGTGCCAGAAAAGTCTTGGTACATATGGACTGACAAAAAAAGTGAAGGAACAAAAGAGAAGAGGGCAAAATTGCGCAAAGAGTCAGACAGGGAGGGTTGTGAAATTAATTGTCGTCCCTTTCTTCTATTTTTTTTCTAGTTTTAAGTGGTCGAACAGGCCTGGGAGGATATGAGACTTTGCCACGTTCCTGTTTTGCCGATGGCTGTTGTTAAGGTTTGCACGTGGCCATTCTTCCATCTTCATTTGTGTCAGTAGTACCAAGTTATTCTCACTTGACCCTGCAGTAAATGTCTTTTAAATAATTTAATTATTTTTATAGTGAAACACAATCTAATTATCAAGGACAGAAAAGCTTAATGTGTTACCGATCTGCTGCTATTTAGGGAACTGTGAGATGCATACAGTTGGTTAGATGGTATCTGTGAAAAGTCAAATGACTTATAAGACATTCTGTGTGAGTAAATGGTGCAGCATGGGGCTTGAGCACTTCCAGGCAGTCAACACTTACTCAGAAAATTGTGGTTTAAGTGATATTGACTTGTCTCTTTTTTTTGTCTTTTAGCACACACTGCTGCATGCTCACTGAAAAAAAAATTACTTTGAGGTGTTGTAAAATATATTAAATTAACCATCATAAGTTCTACTTTTAATATTAAAAATCAAGGAGAACAACAATTTTCTAAGTAAAATGTACACATTTAATTCATGTAATTAATTTACTGTGTGGGAAGAGTATATCTTATTAATATTTACTTGCAATATTTACATGTTTTATAGTCATTGCACATAAATCTATAAATATTGAGTACATTTTAATCTAAAAGTATAGCTTCGCTTGAATCCCTGCATACGTGTTTGGATAAGAAACTCTATCCGCGCTTTGAATCAGAGATGGACGGTTGGTTTTGTCATGGAGGTGATGCATGGCTGGATTTTCTCGTGTTTTAGGTAAGTTTGCCTTTCTGTTTCAGATTTCTGATTTGTAATACTTTGGTCCGTGTGCATTCCGGTACTTTGATTCTTGTTTACTTGATTCATTATGCATTAATGCTCATCTTAATCACATAACGTCATGAAAGTTAACTTGTGTGCAGTCACAGTGATATTTCAGCAAACACTTTTCAGTAGTTTAGAGATTCACAAAGCACTGTTTTTCACATAAAAACTTGAGCACGATTGGAAATTACTGGAAATTATTTAACGTTGTAACTGCTAGCTAGCTAATGTTACTAAAATAAAACAATTGCATAGGGTTAGTTTCTGTTCTTTCTAACACTCGACTGACATAATAGAGTGAGTTTAGAGCAATAACATTGTATTAATCTCATAAATTGTCGTGTTTTGTCCCTATGCTAAGATAACATACAACCTAACGTTAACCCTAAAGCACCTGTTGTCACCAGCGATTATGTTTTATAGGACTAATTTTGAAAAATGTGAATAGAAAGTGGTTAGTAAAAGTATTTTTATGCTTCTTTATGATGGTATTCAACTTAATTGTACATTTAAGTGTAAAGCCTCTAATGCGAGTCTAGTCTTGTCTTTAATGTCCCTATGCTAAGCTAACATACAACCTAACGTTAACCCTAAAGCACCTGTTGTCACCAGCGATTATGTTTTATAGGACTAATTTTGAAAAGTGTGAATAGAAAGTGGTTAGTAAAAGTATTTTTATGCTTCTTTATGATGGTATTCAACTTAATTGTACATTTAAGTGTAAAGCCTCTAATGTAGTGAGTTTAGAGCAATAACATTGTATTAATCTCATAAATTGTCGTGTTTTGTCCCTATGCTAAGCTAACATACAACCTAACGTTAACCCTAAAGCACCTGTTGTCACCAGCGATTATGTTTTATAGGACTAATTTTGAAAAGTGTGAATAGAAAGTGGTTAGTAAAAGTATTTTTATGCTTCTTTATGATGGTATTCAACTTAATTGTACATTTAAGTGTAAAGCCTCTAATGTGAGTCTAGTCTTGTCTTTAAATCTTTTATTTTGCTCAAACAATCTGTAATTTGTTAGTTATGACCACATTTCTATCAACAGGAAGGCATTGGGTTCACTGCAGAATAAGTCAGAGTGTAAATTGAAGACCATATAGAAAGAGCGATTGGTCTAATTCTCATATTCAGGTAAGTATAAATCTATGCATAGATTTGCATACCAATTTTTCACTGCATAATATGAAATTGTGGTTAAATGTTTTAGATTATTGTTTTAATATCACAAATTGTGTCTGTTCATTTATAGGGTGACCTAACTGTAACGATGAGCCAATACAGTGGACACTTGAGGTGTGGGGAGGAAGACAGACTGATGGTTTTCATGTTGGATGCAGTTTTGGTTATATCAATACTACCTAGCTCTGTCAGGTTAAAAAAATTTGTTCTGTTTGTTATGTTTTTCTTCTTCTTCTATATTTGATACCTCCTGGGGTCGAAACTGTGTATGGTGCAGCAAACGCAGTTCTCGCTGGTAATGGAGATTGAATTGTATTACAGAACATCAGACACTTGAAGTAGCGTCAGTCAGACTTTATTTTTTTATATTTTCAATAGACCAAAAATATTACCTGTGGAGGTATGCATGTTTTGTTAATGTCACTTTTTTATGAGGCTTTACTGAATGCACCTTTAAAAACTTGTGTCCAGACTTGAGTAGGTCATGTGAATGTGACTGATTCACTTTATTAAAGAGTTAGTTCACCCAGAAATGAAAATTAGCCCATAAATTACTCACCCTCAAGTCATCCTAGGTGTATATGACTTTCTTCTTTCACACGAATCCAGTCGGAGTTATATAAAAAATTGTCTTTGATCTTTTAAGCTGTTTAATGCCACTCAGCAGGTGTTGCATGCATCAGTCCAAAAGAAGTGAAATAAAAAGTGCCCATCCATAATAAAAAGTGTCTCACACAGCTCCAGGGGGTGAACAAAGACCTCCTGTAGCGAATCGATGCGTTTTTGTAAGAAAAATATCCATATTCAAAACGTAATAATCACTTTAATGTAAAATCACTTCTGAGCGGCGCATGCGCAAAGCCGACCTCATACGTCATCCTCCCGGAGCTGCTTCCATTTACAACAGTGAGCGCAAGCTAGATTAAATTGATTATTACGTTTTCCGGCCCCCTAAACACCCCCTTGTGGACCTCTAGTGATCCTCTGTCCCAAATATATAAACAGTTTATGACATTATTTAAATCCCTCAAACTGTACTGTATATGCAATAATGATGTATAAAGCACTATGTGCCTCAATATTGCAGTGTACATTATATCATGTCCATCACTCTACATTTTCTGAAAGCATGGCATACTTGTTATTCATTGTGTTGTCAGGTTAACTACTGACACATTTTTAATGTCTCACAGAGTACAAGGGAAAGTACTCGGATGCCAGTAGGCCGTTGCAGAAGTGAGTGGAGGGAAATGATGATATCTAATGTGAGTGATGGAAAAACACTCCTCAGAGCTGGGCGGGTTGATGGATGACTCTGGAAGTGGTGATGGAGAGCTCTGTGTTTATATGTGGAGTGGTAAAAACACTGAGGAAATCATGCATTTTAGGCTTATCTTTGGCAATCCCGATAAGCAAAGCATGCTAACTCTCAGTAATAGGGAAATTCATGTAGTTAATTTGTCAAGATATGTCTGCTCTAGCAATGCTCACACTTTCAGAACTGCTCACTTGTGAAATGCTGAGACATAATAAAGAGTTCACAAGTCTATAGGTGTGTAACTACAAGCCATGTAGTTGTTTAAAGTAGGTCATACATATATGAAAAGAGGAAATAATCAATTGTGGGCGTTTTTTCTGTTTCTTGGGTTGTTTCAGAGAAACGAGTGGATTCATTTCTGTCTTGAGAACAGTTTAGATGAGGTCAGACTCCTGTTTTTAAAATGATCTGATCTTTTTAATAAACTGCTTGTGGGAAATGATTCTTCCTTTACAGTCTGTGCACTTCACAATTGTTTTACGCACCGATAAACAGATCTGATGCTGCCACGTTCTGCCCTTTCTAAATTTGCACACCAAATACCTGAAACTCAAGTAATGAATAAATAAATAAATACGGTAACATAGCACTGTGGAGGAGTAAAATGTTGCAGCTGTTAACCTCATGGGTCTGAGAGAGGGCTGTGTTTCCTATTATTGATTCTCTCATGTAAGTGATCTTTGTCTTCAAGGTTTTGAATAGTTAGTTCATAGTTATATGAATAGTTTTATATCAATATTTAGCAGGATATTATGTTAGAGTACGAAAGATTTCTATTTCAAGTAAATGCTGTTCTTTTGAACTTTGAACAGGATCAAACTATCCTGAAAAAAAATCCACAATTTGTACAAAAATATTATACAAAAAAACTTTTTTAACATTGATAATTATCAGAAATGTTGTTGAACATCAATTCAGCATATTAGAATGACTTCTGAAGGATCATGTGACACTGAAAGGAGCTGAGGGGACGCTTGACTGATTGCACAGACACTATTGGAAGAGAGCTGAACTGGATGATGACATCACTGAATTATCAATGAACTGACTTTATCTGAAAAAATAACTGTTATTGTCTTCTTGCATTATTGACAAACTATTTTCCTGTTTGACACTGAAAAGCTGCTTTGACACAACCAGTATTGTATAAAGCGCTATACAAATAAAGGTGAAGACTGGAGAACGATGCTGAAAGTTCAGCTTAGCATCACATTAATAAATTACATTTTCATATATATATATATATATATATATATGTGTGTGTGTGTGTGTGTGTGTGTGTGTGTGTGTGTAATGGACATGATTTGAAAAGGATAAATGGAGTGGAGAGCGATGCTGAAAGTTCAGCTTAGCATCACATAAATAAATTACATTTTCATATATATATATATATATATATATATGTGTGTGTGTGTGTGTGTGTGTGTGTGTGTGTAATGGACATGATTTGAAAAGGTTAAATGGTCCTGGAAAAAAAAATTGTCACACTTGTACTGTTTGCGGTCAAAAATGACCACACTGGAAATGAATGGGAAGCGAATTTCAACATGTGGAAACGTTTGGTACTCCACCCAAACAAAATCTTACTGAAAGCCCATTTTTTAAAGAAATCAACCTCAAATTTGGAACACAAATTGTTTTGATGTATGGATTTGATTTTAATTAGTACATGTTTTGGAAAATATATATTTCATATAACATTCTAAAATAGTATTTTTTGTGCTTTTTAATAAACTTCTACAACCTTTTTTTTTTTTTTTACTTTCAATTTTTCTTTTTTTAATTCAGCAATAATCTGCCAAGTGTCTTTTTGAAAAAGAGACCAAACTGTGCTTTGATTTGGACATTTCATTTTCATGCTCAAAAAGTAATTAACAGTAGTAATAAATGTAGTAATAGTAATAAATGTAGTAGTAATAAATAGGTCATAACTATTCCATGTATATAATGTAGTACCATAAAATGAAAACATAGTAAAAAACATAGTATTCATTTCATTGAAATAAAATAAAATAACAAATTGGTCATTTTTGACTGCCATGTGAGCAGCACCAGAGGGTTAAATAATATTTCACAATATTCCTAAATATATTACAAATAAATGCACCCTTGACAAGCATAAGACTTCTTCCTAAAACATAAAAAAAAATCTAACTAAACCCAAACGTTTGAGCGGTAGTGAGTCAATTTAGTTGTTCGTTTTGGGTGCAGTTCATTTGAAGTTCTTCTAAACAAAATAACCACTACATATAATTTGCATGCTCCCGGCCACACTTCTCTCCAAATAAATTGCCTTTGGAGAGCAACTCGCATTCTCACAAACACAAATGCTGCTGTATGTTTGAAAAGTTTGGGTGGTAAATCCAAAGGGATAGACACTTCAATAGCACAGTCCAACCGGCATCTTCCCCTGAGACGTCCGTCACGGTGTGATTTGCGACCTACCAGGGCGAGTATCACAGAGGACCATATGAGGTCTTAGCAACATGTAGGGGAATGTTGTGGGGTGTGTTTGCTGAGGTGTTTTGACAACGAGTAACGCTGACGAGTGATGACATCCAGAGCTGGTGGTACTGGGTGGCAATTTATGTGCCCGAAAACGTGAAAACCTACCTTGAACTGTTTGACACATCAGTGACAGGGTCATTAGCATCACTCATGGCTTACTAATACATTTATATCATAATCACTGGATGAAATGGCACAAAGAGCAGCCAATGTGCTGATCTATCAAGGATTTTTGGCTCCCGCAGCATCCAGGACACTTTGTACTTCAGCATATCAGGTGTCAGTGTTGAGTCTCAATGCTTCTGTGATGATGGAATATAAACGATGACATCATCACAGCACTGCAGCTGCAGACCGTGATGAAGAGTTCTTCTAAACACAAAGAACAGTAGCAGTTCTTGCCAGTAGAGAAACTATGCAGGTCTTCCCAGATCTGTTTGTCTCGTATATCTGGATTCAGATATAATGTCTGTTAAGAGTTTAGGGCTTTTCACACTAAAATGATAAACCCAGTGTCATTATAAAAGTAGAGATGCACCGATAATAAAACAATACTGACTATGTTCATGTTATGGCCAAAAATGCTGTAAGTAACATAATCAGATTACTTTTTTCAAGTAACTAGTAAAGTAACACATTACTTTTTAATTTACAACAAAATATCTGAGTTACTTTTTGAAATGGGTGAGGTTACTTTGTTTTCCCATTTATTCACTGTCACCTTTTCCCATGCTGAGAAAAATTGGGAGTGAGGTGCTGGGGCACTTCCTGTTATAAGAAAACATTGGGATTTTTGAAATTGGAAAACAATGGGATTGCCATTGTGTTCACACGGGAGTGTTTGAAAGCCACATCTATCAACAGATCCGCTGATAGATGAGGCTTTCCCTGCGTATCTGTGTAAACGCTCTGTGAAGAGCCTGAAGCGATGATTATTGTAGCCAATAACAGGCATATCTGGTGAGTGTGTGAACACAATGGCCAATCAGAGCCATTTAAGAATCCACTCAACAGTGCTCAAAATGTTAGTGGAAAATGATGGCATCGTCACATTTTTTAAATTTCAGTACTGACTGGTACCGACATCGATACTTTTGACTTAGTGATTTAGGGGCCCTAAGCAAATTTCAGGTATAGGGCCCCAACGCAATAACTATGTGTTCTTTTACGCCTATCTCTTATTTTGCTCATTCTCTCTCTCTCTCTCTATCATAGCTTATAGTTGTCACAGTTATGGACTTCTTTTGTTGTGTTTTCATTTACTTTTTGTCTTCATGCCCATTTTGAGTTTGAACTAGTTTCAGTCGTCCTTTGATTAGTTCATTCAGTTCACCTGTGTTTGTTTTTTATCTCATTAGTTCCCTCGTTTACTTCTTGTATAAATTCTCCCTGTTATAATCACAGCGATAAAACAAGGAATTTTAAAACTTTGAAAATGATTTAAAAATTGATTTAAGAGGTTTAAAATGAATTTAAAACAGTAAAGGATAGAAATGAGTATACATAAAATATAGTGCAATCAGTTTGGACATTGCACAGTGCTCATTCAATAAATGCACAGCTAAACAGATGAGTTTTGAGTCTGCATTTAAATGTGACTAATGTTTTAGCACATCTGATCTCTTCTGGAAGCTGATTCCAACTGCGGGTGGCATAATAAAAGCGGACTCCCCTTGTTTTGTGTGAACCCTTGGTATTACTAACTGACTCGATCCTAATGATCTGAGTCGTCTGTTAGGTTTATATTCAGTGAGCATATCTGCTATATATTTAGGTCCTAGGCCATTGAGTGATTTATAAACGAGTAAAAGTACTTTAAAATCAATCCTAAATATAACTGGAAGCCAGTGTAAGGACCTGAAGACTGGTGTGATATGCTCAGATTTTCTGGTTCTAGTCAGAATTCTGGCAGCAGCGTTCTGGATGAGCTGCAGCTGTCTAATGGTCTTCTTGCGAAGGCCGGTGAGGAGACCATTACAATAGTCCACCCTGCTGGTGATAAAGGCATGAACAAGTTTCTCCAAGTCTTGACTGGAAACAAAACATCTAATTCTTGCAATGTTTTTGAGATGATAGTATGCTGATTTAGTTACAGCTTTGACATGACAACTGAAACTAAGGTCTGTCTCCAGAATCACACCAAGATTCCTGACTTGATTTTTAGTTGTTAGACCCCTAGAGTCAAGGTATGCATTCACCTTGAGAACTTCATCTTTGTTTCCAAATGCAATGACTGAAGTTTTTTTCTTGTTTAACTGAAGAAAGTTCTGGCACATCCAACTGTTAATTTCATCAATGCATTGGCAGAGGGAGTCAATGGGGCTGTAGTCATTTGGAGATAAGGCTAGGTAAATATGGGTGTCATCTGCATAGCTGTGATAGGCAATTTGGTTCTTTCTCATTATTTGACTTAGTGGGAGCATATACAGGCTAAACAAGAGCGGTGCAAGAATTGAGCCTTGTGGGACTCCGCATGTCATGGACGTCCACTTAGACTTATGCTCTCCTATACTCACATAATAACCTCTCCCTTCAGTAAGACCTGAACCATTTGATTACCATCCCAGAAACCCAGTTTTCCAGTCTCTCTAGTAGTATGTTATGATCGACAGTGTCAAACGCAGCACTAAGATCTAGTAGTACCAGCACTGATATTTCTGAATGTAAGCGAATATTATTTATTATCTTAATGAGCGCTGTCTCTGTGCTGTGATGCGGTCGGAAACCGGATTGAAAATTGTCCAGGTATCCATTTGAGTTTAAGTATTTGTTCAGCTGATTAAAGACTACCTTTTCAATAATCTTGCCTATAAAAGGAAGATTTGATATTGGTGATATTGGTGTTATAAAGATTGCTCTTTTTCAGAAGGCGTTTAAACAACTGCAGTTTTCAGGGAGTTTGGAAAAGTCCCAGAAAGAAGTGAGGCGTTCACCACTCAGTCCAGTCATCTGTCACAACACACTGTGACAGATGACTGGACCAACAAAAGTATTACACGCGTTAAAAGTGTTATAGCGCTTTTAACAATACAGATTGTGTCAAAGCAACTGTACAGCATTAATTAGGAAAATAGTGTGTCATTAATACAAAATTACAATGGTAAACAATTTTCAGTTAAAGGCAGTTCATCATTGAATTCAGTGATGTCATCATCCAGCTCAGTTCTAGTTACCAGGTGCGAGAGCCGGCAACAGCGCATGTGACGGTGGATGTAAAAGTGGAGCGTGAGGGCACGGGGGAAAGCCCCACCCATTGTTCCACCGCTGAGGGTGAACTGAGGCAGGACTCAGGGGATTTAATTGACTTTTATTAAGAAATACCCAGCCTTCTTCCATCATCTGAAATCTCTGTCTGTCATGTTACGACCAAAGAGGCCATTTTTTAACTGTTTGTCTGCCCTGAACTGTCTGAACTGTCTATCTGCCCTGAACAGTCTGTCTGTCCTGTCTCGACCATGGAGGTCGTTCCCTTATCTCTGGCGCTCCCAGTGCTGGGAGTGGCCATCTGGTGTGTGTGGGCAGCACACACCATCCCTGAACCCCCGGAATGCTCAAAACTCCCACCCAGCCTCCCGCTCCCACCACCTATTCATCAGTCCTCAGCACCGCCTCCAATGTCCCCTGTAAGCCCCTCAGCTCACCGTCAGCCCACCATCTGTGATGTGGGTTTGCCACGGGTCTGCCGGTCTCCATCGGCTTCGTGGTTGGAGGATCCCTTGTCTCCGCCTCCAGCCTCTGAGTCCCAGACTCCGCCTCGGCCCGTCGACCCAGCGGCTCCACCATGGCTCCAAGCTCCCTCCTCTCCGCCGTGGCCCATCAGTCCACCAGCTCCGCCGGGCTCCCTCGTCCCTCTGGCTCCACCTTGGTCAGTCATCGACCCGCCATCACCTCAAGACTCCACTCCTCTGGCTGCGCCTCGTCGATCCGTCCCACCGGCTCCATTGGGATCCTCCCTCCCTCCAGCTCCACCTTGGTCCTCTGTCGCTCCGGCTCCCCCGTGGCCTTCCGGATCCCCGCCTACGCCTTGGTCGCCTGAGCTATCTGCTCCACCTTGGCCCTCCGGATCCTCCCCGTCACCCTGGCTCTATGGCTTTTCGTCTCTGCCCCGGGCTCCTCTCCCACCTGCTCCGCCGCTGTTGGTCGGTTCCCTGGAGTCGTCAGCCCTTCCTCCACCATGGCTCCTCCCTCCATCGGCTCCCCCATGGGCCATCATGTTGACTGTGGTCTGGGTCCCACCTGGCTCCTCCTCTTGCTCCACAAGTCCCTCCTGTCTCTGTCCTGGCTCCTCCCTCCGTCAGATCCTCCCTGGTCCCTTCTGTTTCCTCCCTGGCTTCTCCCTCCATCGTCGCCACCCTGATCATCTGCCTGCCTCTCTTCCTGCCCTTCACCACCGCCTTGTCCTCCCTCCAAACCCCCTCCCTCCCTCCTTTGTTCGTCCTGCTATGGCGCTAAGTCGTGTCTTCCGGGAGGGGGGAGAACTGTCACAGTTATGGATTTCTTTTGTTGTGTTTTCATTTAGTTTTTGTCTTCATGCCCATTTTGAGTTTACCTAGTTTCCTTTGATTAGTTTATTCAGGTCACCTGTGTTCATTTATTGTCTCATTAGTTCCCTCGTTTAGTTCTTGTATAAGTTCTCCCTGTTCTGTTCAGTCCTTGTCCAGTCACCGTTTGCATTTGTGTGTGTCCCTGCCCTTTTGGATTATCTCTTGTGTGGATTTTTGTGATTAAACTTCATGTTGGAATATATTCATTTTCATCAAGTCTTCTTCGTCAACACACCATGACAATAGCTTTTTACCTTTTCACAGCTTAAGTAAATAATTAGTCAACATGATGCTGTTCTAAAGCCATATTAGGCTTATTTTTTTTCGTATCACAAAAGAAGACTTGCACTTGTCCATTTAATGAATTGTAACTTTCTTCAAAATCTTTTTACAAAAAGGATTAAAATGTTTTAAAATTATCCCATGCAACTCATTCCGTATTGCAAGTGTTCTTAAGACGGATACGGTAGGGTATGCCAAGAAACAAATAGAAAATGTAATCTATTATTAAGTGAAAATCTCTAGTCATCGCATTTGTGCATTTGTATAGGAAGTGCACACAAGCGAATCATTTTGAAACATCAAGACAAATAAAATCATGATACAAAACACAATACTTTCTTCTCTGAGGTAAATATATCCGTTCTGAGACAGTCAGACAGTATACAGCCTAGAAAGTACGCAAAAAGTGCTCCCTCTATAATAATTAAAAGCTGTCATTCACTTCAGTTCACCGCGATCTCACAACGTTTTATTAATCAATGAAGGTGTCTGCACTGCACAATCAATCTCTTATTTACATCGTACATAAGATGCTACACGTTGCTATAATGAGAGGATTCACGAGCTTGCAGAACTCAGCACTTGACAAAAACTCAGTGTTTTGAGTGGTGAGTGAAACTTTGACACTCTCCAGAACACAAATACACACTGGAGCGTTTGCCAAATATGTTTCGCCAATATCAGATGGTGCCCACTGATTCCCCGGGACCCTAAGCAGCCGCTTACCTCACTTATTGGTTAAGTCCGCCCCTGCTTTTGACAACACTAGCAGAAAGTTTCATTTTAGAATGTGGGGTGTTAACCTGTAGACCAACTAGCTCTCTTCTCAATCTACACAGCAAGGGTTCAATTACTAAACTATACAATTGACCTGAGACAGCCTTGCCTGACACCTCTTTTTAGTTTTATAGGGATACTTAACCCACCAACCATTTTAATCATGCATGTTGCCTTAGTGTATAAAAGTTTAATTTTTTTAATACAATTATCCCCAAAACCAAAAGATCTCAGGGTATCAAAAAGAAAAACATGGTCAACCCTGTCGAAAGCCTTTTCTTGATCTAAAGATAACAAACCTAAATTTACATTATTTCAATATGTAAAATCAAAAACGTCCCTTATTAGGTGAATATTATATGTAATGGATCTATTATTTTTATAATATGACTGATCCTTATGTACAATTTCTTATAACACACCATTTAATCTATATTCCAAACATTTAGAAAGAATTTTATATTCAGTGCACAAAATTGCTAATGGTCTCCAGTTCTTTAAAAGTGTTAAATTGCCCTTTTTTGGGAGCAACGATAAAACAGCACATTGACAACTTGTTGGGAGAATTCCATCAATGAAGCATTTATTTCAGCATTTTAAAATAATCATCACCAATAGTGCTCCAAAACCCTTAGAAAATTCAGCAGGTAGTCCATCCAATCCTGGAGCACGACCTGAAGAGAGACTCATAAAAGCAGAAGTGATTTAGTCAAAAGTAAGATCAGTCTCTAAAGATTCCTTATGTTCTTCAGATAAAACAGGAAGATCCTTAAGCAGCTGTTTCCTACAATGATCATCTGAGATTTCAGCAGCATACAAATTGGAATAAAAAGCCACAGCAAGTCTGTGCATCTCCAGTGGATCTGAGGTAACGTCCATTATTGTCCATCAATGAGTTCATCTGTTTCTGTTGGCCCATTTTATGCTCCAGATTAAAAAAAAAACATATGATGTGATCCATGATCCATGTCTTTTATTGTTAAAAAAAATGACTTATAAGAGCTCCTTTAACTCTTTCATTTAAAATTGAGCTTAGTTGATTTTTTTCCCTCAATTTTCCCTTTAAATTATCAATGTCATAATCAGTCTTTTTTTCTCTCAATGTCAAGAATCAAATTTTCCAGCCTCTCTAACAACTTTTTCAAATGAAAAGAAAAATGTGATGCATATTTTTGGCAAAAACCTCTTGTATGCACTTTCCCAACTTCCCACCATTGTATAATATTTTCCAAAAACATTCTTTTCTGTTTTCCAAGTCTCCAAAAACTATTTAAAAGCTTCACAAAATTACTTAACTTCTGAAATTTGTTTTAGTTTCAAAATGCCAATAACAACTTTTGTGTATTTTTCAGCAAAGTAAGCCCAACAGTAATACATTTATGATCAGAAAGAGCATTAGGAACAATAGTTGTATTAACATCTCAATTTCTCATATTATAAGATATATAAAAAGATCCAAACGAGCAGCAGAAATGTTTTCATTAGAAACTTTCACTCATGTATATTGCTTTGTAAAGGGATTGTGTTCTCTCCACACATCTGAGAGATTTAACTTCTTAATAATACTAGCTAAACAGGTGGCTGACAATGCATGAGGTTCCTCCCCATTTCTGCCTAGAGTAAAATCATTGGTACAATTCCAGTCTCCTCCTACACCAATTAAAACATCATCCTTTTGTTGCTTGATTGTTTTTCAATTTAGTAAAAAAAAAATTAATCTTTACGCCCCAACATTAAGAGCATATATATTCACAAGCATAAATTTAAAATGACTGATTTCAGCATTAGCTATTAAAACCCTTGCTGGCTCTACTTCATTTTTTAAAAATAAAATGTTAACTTTAACATTAGGGGAAAAAACAGCTACACCGACACATATATTAGTGCCATGACTCAAAACATACTTTCCCTTCCACCATAAACCCCAATCAACTTCACTACCATAAGTACTGTGGGCCTCTTGTAGGAAAGTAACACTCAAATCCATCAAACGCCCCTTTTTTTCTCCCATCTCTCATCCCATTAATATTAAGGGATCCCACCCGCAAGATCTCCATGAGGAAAAGAGGGAGAAAAAAAGCAGAAAAGAAAAGAAGGGAAAGGAAAGAAAAATCCATCATGAAAGTTTAGTTTTTCCCCTCGTTATTCTATCTCTTCCCATTTTCTTACCTTGTCTAATAGCGGTTATATGTTATTTTAAAGACGGAATTTCTTTTGTTGTGAGAGTTCTTCATAACTACTTGCTTTTCTTGCTTGCATCACAGAACACCTGACCACTGTTCACTATCTTTCATACCATCATCAGTAAACTGACAAATCTAACTCGTCAGCAATGTTCTCCTCTGATCCTCCTGCCTGAGCTCCATCATTCATTCCCTCTAAACCTCCTGTTTTTATTCTATCATTCATCTCAATCACATCATCATCAACAGTCTGAAAACACATCTACCATCAGTGACATTCACACATCCAGCATTGACACTGTTTTCACTCACCTTTTCACGAAAACACACGCGAGAAGCTTAACGGGAATGATGTGAAACAACAAGTGAAACAGGAGTTGGACGTCGGGAAGAAATTAGTGCTGCAAGCTGTTTTTGTGATGATCTGTTCTGAAAATGTTCGCTCCATTTCTTGTGTCCAAACTTTCCTTAAAGCCATGTTGCTGCTGCTGTTTTTCTTACGCTGATCTCAACCCATGCCTTGCTCTCTCATCGACTGTAGCTCGTTGCGACACCTGACACCACATGTTGTTGAGTCGGCCAACCAGTCCAGATATTTGGCATGGTAGATATTCGTTTGGCATCAGCGAGCCTCTTTGATGCGTCGTCAGGTAGTTCACACATAAAGATTGTAGAGCGTTGATCACCCGCTGATTTTCCCCCAATCACAGCCCGACCTGTCAGCGAGCGCATTGACTTAACAAATTGGGCTTAAAATCATGTAGTGTGAACAAAGTCACTAGAAGGCAAGCCTGCAACCTTTAGGCAAAGAAGCGTAATGGCTAATGCTAACGCTTCTGCTTTGCCAGTACGTGGGAAAGGAGACCAGAGGCCTTTTTTAAAAAATATATGTCAATGAAGGAGAGGCTTCACTACGCTGAATAAACAGCTTTTTAGAGGAAACAGCTTGTCATTTAATGAATCGACAAAAACGTGTTTTACATGAAACAGTAGTTTTGGATTGAGCTATTTTTAGAGTTTACACTGACAAAATGACGTTTTATAAGAGAAGTCACTGACTTTTTGTGACAGGTGGGATTCAGCTTACAGCACTTCTCATTAATTCCTATGGTATCTGTAAATGGCGACTGAGTGTCGCACAACTCTGACTGAAATTCAGTGACGTCAAGGCTGTAATGTGATTGGTTATTAAGGTACCCATGATCCAAGTTGACCATTATGCTTTCTCCAATAGTAAGTAATACAGACCCTCTCATCTCCCAATAGTAAGACAATCTCTCGTGTGTACTTGGCTTTAGGGATTACCTGGAGCGTCATGAGCAGGCCCTAAAATTAACACTCGCCAAGTGCCAAATGCGAGTAAAAATCAGCTTTGGCGAGTATATGAAACTGTGTCAGTCGCCAGATGGCCGGTAATATTTTTATAAATTCTAACAGTGCAATATTGTGAGAACATAAATGTGAACACGTGAATGACACTCCGTACAGTTGATGGGTCAGTGCTGCTTCATCACAAAAGTTTAAGCCTTTGCAATGTAAATATTCAAGAGCTAGAACACACTAAAGGACACGCATTACTCACGTGCTGTGTGGGAAGTTTAAACATCCGAAGGCCCGGCTTGAAAGCCTTAAGCTCTGCTTCCTTCCTGCGATTGAACGGACAAGTTCACATAAAATTGTCAAAAATGCCCATCTCGATGTGTATCCTAGTAAACTAGTTGGTTCTTAAGTGAACATGAACAGCTGAGAAATAAACTGGACACAAACTGCGTGCGATGCAATGTCAAAAGACAATAGAACCCATTATAATCAGTGATGTTGTCTACACAGGATGTGGCGCGGCACGAAACGACAAATCCCCTGAAGTATTTTTGAAATAGTCCAAGCAACGGCCGCTTTGTCGCATCCAGTGTTGACAAATTCAAGCTGCTGCGGTGTAGACACTGTGTTAAAGTGATAGACACAGAATTCCAATAATCCTGTTGTTGTCTGCGTTTTTAATGTTGATCAAAGAAAATAGGACAAAGAAAAAAAAACAATCCCCCACTGCTCTTGAACTTTAAAAAATATATATAAAGTGTTATTTGATTAGCGTAATTTATTAAATTTCTGTAGGCTACCTGAAAATCACTGTTAGACCTACCATTTCTATTTGTATCTTTATTGTGTAGTAAGCTATTTTGTGCTATTGCTTGTAATTTGATTTGCTCTTATTTTACAACTGACTACTAGTCTTTAAAAATGTAGCCTATTACATTTATTTTATTTGAATTCTGGCGCTCTCTCGTGACGGACCATGACGCACGCTGTGACACACCTGTCATCTAGAAATATAGGGCTAGAAATAGTCTCAGAAAAATAGTTGCAGGAATCTCATTTTTCATGGTATCTTCTTCAGATTTGAAATAGAAACTCGTGAGACATGTGACTTTCAACTCATTACTTTTCTGGATTGCTCCAGGACTGATGTCATGTATTTTTATATGAAATAAAAAAAAATTCAGTGTGGTACAATTTTTTTCAAGGCACTATCAACTCTGGATGATGGATAGTAAAGCCCAAAGGGTCTTCTTTCCAAAGACACCAAAATTGTGTGTGTCAGGAACTGTTACCATTTTAAGTTAGGTAGGTCAATTTTCAGCTGTGAGTCCCAAAATGGGGGGTGCAGGTTAAATATTAGCTGCAACTTTAGCGTCTCTAATCTGGATGTTTCATCAGCACCAAAGCCACATAGTGCCAAGACTTTATCATTTACTATCAATCTCTTGGCAAGTAAAGAGCAACAAAGTGTTCCGAAGGCTAACGACCATTTAGAGCAGGGGTGCCCAAACTCGGTCCAGGGGTGCCCAAACTCTGCAGGACACCGGCCCTCCAGGACCGAGTTTGGGCACCCCTGGTTTAGAGCATCTAAGCATACTTTTCCTGTCATTGATGGTTGACCATTATATTTTAATGCTGCTAAGGATCTACTTTGTACTGCTCCTGTTCTCTCTGCCCCCAATGTTTCATCACCGTTCCAGTTACAGGTGGATGCCAGCGTTACTGGAGCAGTCCTGCTGCAAGAAGATCAAGCTGGAATCGAGCATCCTGTATCTTTTTTCTCGAAGAAGTTCTCCAAGACCCAACAAAATTACAGCACAATTGAGAAAGAAGCGTTAGCTCTATTGTTAGCACTTCAGCATTTTGAGGTGTATTTAGGTGGAAGTCCTAGTACCATTATAGTTTATACTGAATATGATTCAATAAAACATTCAAACTTCAATGAACATAAGAGTCGTGACTCGCAATGAACTGATGTATAAGCTAATCGTTGTTAGCCTATTAGTAATAATATATTCTATTGCATATTTGCCGATTATTTAAAATAAAACAATTAGTTGATTGTCCTGTCAATCTAAAGGGGGAAGAAAAGTCCTTCAGTGAAGATCGACTTTAGCAGAGTTGCAGTTTGCAGCATAAAAAAACAATATAATTTAAATTTTGAATAAATGACATGCAGAAAGTGAATAATGAGAACTTTTAGACTATTAAACAGTTAACGTTATATAGAAATGGTACAGAAAGGTTATAGAATAAATGTAATACTTTAATAATTCTTTAGTACTAATAATATTAGGCTATTTAATTATATAATAATACATTTTAGTTGTGCATTAATAGTGTTTTAAAACAAGGTGGCAGAAAAGTAATCAAACTCAGTATTGGAATCAGCAGATGTTGTTCTGTTTTCGATATGATGATGACAAATCTATTCAAGACATTTCCATAATGAAGGTGCATACACAATATGTGAGAGGTTTCCATTAAGTTTAGGGTAATCTGAATTAACAGCGACTCTCTTTTCCATTTCCAGTGTCATTGGGTGTTATGCCTGAAGCAAAGGTGGATTTAATTTAGCTTGGATGTGAAATCTTATGTAAATTTGATTAAGAAATGAGATGTCTGGAATTTGAAACATGCCTTGATTTTGTCTCTTGAATAACACGTGTAAAATTTAAGGAAATGAATCACTTTCATGCATTGGATGTATACAGATGAAGTATTGTGCCAAACGTTTTAAAACTGTCATTTGACAGATGATCTTTCCTACGCAACAATTAAAATCAGAGCTGGTGAATTGTGGGAATCGGGTCTCTTGAGAAGAGTGAAATGGGGCGCTCCACATCTGCTGTGTTTCCTCTCATCTACAGCAATAGTGTTGGATTGTGAGATTTAGTCCAAACACTTGCAACCTGTGCCAGCAGACATGTCATGTTTTTCCAGAACACAGCCTTAATCACAAAGCGAATCTGTTGAATATGTACTGCAGGAAATCTGGAACTGATAATAGTCATTCAGAAAGAACGTTTCTGCAGGAATGTTTTGCCGTTTCTTGTGGTTTCAGTGAAAATTTGTTTTTTCTTGAAATGGTGTACTTTTGACAGTTCCAGAAAGTACAAACCATGCTACGTAAAAAAAAAAGATGTTTTCTACATATACTCCCTCACGTGGTTATTATTATACATGTAGTGTATATAGTTATTGTGTTGTGTGTTTCCATTAAAAATATTTGTAGGCTACAGTAGTCTGAGACTTTTTCCAACTTCAGCAGAGGACAATAAGGGATACACTATTTCCACATTATGCCATCTGAAATATCATTTTGTCATGCTAAAGTGTCAAACACCATTACACACACATCAGTGTGGCTTCTACTTAGGCAAATTATAATACTAAATAACTGTGACTGGAAACAGAATTGATGTATTATTTGGACTCGAGACTTGACTTCAGAGACTTGCGAACATCTGATTTCACAAGTCCAACTTTTACAATTTATTTTCCATTCTGATCTGTCATTTTAATCTTTGACAATTGCGAAATTTCAACTTGCAATAAATACTAAAGTGTTGTCAGCTGTTTGGGTGTAAAGCTCTAAAATAACAAACTGCTTCCCGATACAGAACGCAATTGTGTTCCAATTCTGTATAATATGTGATAGTTGGCAATGGTCTTATTTATCTCCCACTCTCTCTCCTCCTCAGATCTGTGGTTTTGTGAACGCTATTAGTCCGGTTGGGAATGATCAGCAGAACTTAATGGCTTTCCGCTTCTCTGCATTTAACCCCATCTTGGACCCCTGGATTTTCATCATCTTCCGTAAGGCGGTCTTCCACCACATCCGTGCATTCTTCCGCTGCTGCTTCCCCAGAGACGCAGTGAAGACCACAGCACAAACTCCCTGTCCTTCCCCATGGAGGCTGGAGATGCCCCGATGCACAGCTCCAGCATCCAGACTAAGATCTACTGCAGCCTCCCCCAGTGAGGCCTTGATGAGCGACTATGCACTTATGATGGCGTGCAATGAGATTTAACAAGACGATGAGACTGAAAAGACTGCCTGAATGTATCTAGCGGTACTAAGAACCAAATATAAAAGCATGGATGTCAAAGGACCTGTTTCCTCTCCATTGGCAATGGAGGATATATATTTTGTAAATATGTGAACTAATGCCCATCACTAAATAGGCTCTTCTGTGCAAGTAAACCACAGAATTTGGTTGTGCAAAGATGTGAAGGAAAGTTGACAAGTGAACAGAATGTAAAGACACAAACAACCAATGTCAATTTGGGGAACTGGCACATACCACAAGTTTATCAATAATCACCACGCATAGAACATCATGAACTTTGAGAAGATAAGGTTGGCCACCAACTTGCTCAGTAATAGACTAATGGAAGGGGAAGTCTTAATAATTTATAACAGAGACATTGGAGATGTTAGCAAAAGTCAATAACGACATGCAACCAAGATATGGGGTGGAAAACACTTTGCATATATCACTTTAAAGCTTTAAAGGTTAACGTCCTTCTAAAATCGACACACTTTTATGCAAACCCAAACTGCTGTGCCAAAAGTGTACGGTGTGACAAAATATGTGCTGAAAGGTTACAGCAAGTTGTTTCGTAGCGGACAGCCAATCATATTGTTTGTCTCATTAAATATTCATACAGCTTGGTTTGTTTTTAGAATCTGAGGGAAACAGTTAAAGCATCAACCAGTGAAAGCAATCACATTAACTCGTGAAGAAACATTTCCACAGAAGTTATTAAACAGCATATTAATTATTGTTAATTTAGTTTTCAGCAAATGAGCACATTAGCCCACATGTACAGTTCAAAATTCAGTTCACAATTCAGAACCCTACTCAGAAGTAATTAATCAAGGGTAACATACTGTAACAAAACAGTGAGAAACAAAGATAAAGATCACCATGGACACTAGGTAACAATTTCAGATGTTAAAAGACTTTGGTATAAACTCATGCTATTTTATAATACCAAAATAGTTTTTTGGAAGAGCGCCTTTTGATGAAAATTTAAAAACTACATTTTACTTTTTTCATAGTGGTACTTAAGAAAAGCTAATTTAATTTAACTGTGATCATTTAATGTAAATAATACAAATAAATGACTGTAAGATTAGCTTACAGCTAATAGCTGTG
The DNA here is from genome assembly GCF_001515645.1 of Sinocyclocheilus grahami. Classification (NCBI taxonomy): domain Eukaryota; kingdom Metazoa; phylum Chordata; class Actinopteri; order Cypriniformes; family Cyprinidae; genus Sinocyclocheilus; species Sinocyclocheilus grahami. The sequence goes on from NW_015505969.1 coordinate 83,724, forward strand.
CAGTACATGAGTTTGGACCAATAAGATTGCACAGCCACCAAAACAGAAACCGAGCGATCGGCTTTTGATTAGAACAAAATTTTACATGGAAGAGATGGCTTTTATCTCTTGATGCTTTAGCATGTCATGTCTGTTCATGGTGTTAGAGGAAAGGCTTGTGTATAGTGTAAATACATTTGACCATACAGTATGTTTCCAATTCAGCTGATGTATACAGTTTAAACTATCCTAACACAATGCATGTCTGCTTTCGTACCTGCTCTCGAAGCTACAGATATCACATTAAATGTTTCATTAAAAAACATGGATATCTGTCTTTAAAATACATTTGCTTTTACCACATATGGTGTATGATTATTGTCAAGTCAAGTCAAGTCACCTTTATTTATATAGCGCTTTTAACAATACAGATTGTGACAAAGCAACTGAACAGCATTAATTAGGAAAATAGTGTCAATAATGCAAAATGACAATAGTAAACACTCATTTTTCAGTTAAAGACAGTTCATCATTGAATTCAGTGATGTCAACATCCAGCTCAGTACAGTTTAAATAATATCTTTGCAATCAAGTCAACGATATCGCTGGAAA
>NW_015505969.1:84421-88906 GCF_001515645.1 Sinocyclocheilus grahami
CAGTGCAAGATTATGAGATGCATTATTTGAATGCTTGGCCAAAGAGATGTGTCTTTAATCTAGATTTAAACAGAGAGAGTGTGTCTGAACCCCGAACGGTATCAGGAAGGCTATTCCAGAGTTTGGGAGCCAAATGCGAAAAAGCTCTACCTCCTTTAGTGGACTTTGCTATCCTAGGTACTATCAAAAGTCCAGAGTTTTGCGACCTTAGGGAGCGTGATGGATTGTAGCGTGGTAGAAGACTAGTTAGGTACGCAGGAGCTAACCCATTAAGGGCCTTATAGGCAAGTAATAATATTTTGTAACTGATACGGAACTTAACAGGTAGCCAGTGCAGAGACTGTAAAATTGGGGTAATATGATCATATTTTCTTGACCTGGTAAGGACTCTAGCCGCTGCATTTTTGACTATCTGTAGCTTGTTTATTGAAGATGCAGGACAACCACCTAGCAGTGCATTACAGTAGTCCAGTCTAGAGGTCATGAATGCATGAACTAGCTTTTCTGCATCAGAAACAGGTATCATGTTTCGTAACTTGGCAATGTTTCTAAGATGGAAGAATGCCGTTTTTGTAACATGGGAAATATGATTTTCAAAAGACAAGTTGCTATCTAATATAACACCCAGATTTTTGACTGTAGAGGAGGTAACCGTGCATCCGTCTAGTTGCAAATTGTAATCCACGAGATTCGGTGTACTGTCTTTTGGTCCAATAAGTAATATCTCTGTCTTATCCGAATTTAATAGGAGAAAATTATTGGTCATCCATTCTTTTACATTTTTAACACACTCCGTTAGCTTAGATAATTTAGAAGTTTCATCTGGTCTTGTTGAGATATATAGTTGAGTATCATCAGCATAACAGTGGAAACTAATCCCGTATTTCCTAATAATATTACCAAGTGGCAACATGTATATCGAAAATAGCAGAGGACCTAGGACAGATCCTTGTGGCACTCCATGTTTTACTGGTGATAATTGAGATGACTCCCCATTTAAATGAACAATGTATTGTAAACATTTATATACTTTGTTTGAAGCTATCTGCAGCTAAAACTGCTGCTATATTACACTGGTCTGTTATAAAACACGGATAACAAAAACAGTTTCATTAAATGCTTTACTAAGGTCATTCTGAGGAGCCAGTGCAAGAATATTATTTCATTTGCAAATGTTACTGTGGAACCTTAAAGAAATCACATTTTCCCACCTTAGGTCCAAATTGTTATTGTTATTATTTTGTTAAATTGTTATTAGTTATTTATCATTACTAACCCTAAGGCTAACTGTAAAGAGGTACTTTATTTCAACCTGATCGCAGTATGTGTGTAATTTATTTATAATTTCAATAATATAACTGATTATATTCTGGTAGTATTCCTCAGTTTTGTTGTGCCTTGAAATAAATCATAAATTACATTCAGGACAAAAATAATAACCCACACAATTTTCCTTTTGCTTTAATGCTGTTATACTGAAAATGTTTCAGGGTTGAAGTGCAAAAATGTGTAAAAATAGCTTGTCTAGATTTTTTTTTTGTAATATTTTCAGAACATATTATCAGAAAATACATAAAGCATTTTAGAAAACTACATAGTAAAAGCATGATATTTGAATTATAATAAAAGCAAAAAAAAAATGCTAATGGTTTGAATGGGAACATTCAGATTGAAGTAAACTTGTTTTATTTTAAACGTTTACTCTAAATAGGTAAATCTAACATATAATATTAGTAAATTGAGAATCCTATCATTGGATCACATTTATCACACAAACCTATTAACAGTCTGTATAGTGTTCAGGCGGATCAGGACGTTTAACTAAACAAACTAACTAACTGTGAGGTCATACGGTATTGATGTAGACAGCGTAACAGGTTTGTAACAGGGTTGGTAGTGTAAATTCACTTCCTCACCATGTTTGGTAAAAGTGTGAAGTGTCTGCATGCATGATGTGAATCTGATGCCTTATCATGATATGATATTATGTGTTTTTATGTTTCGTTGCACAGTGTTGTACAGTGCTTTGTGTACATTGGGTTTGTTCATGCAGTGTTGAATCAAGCTAGAAACAATGAACACTTAGTAAAGAACACAACACCCAGTCCAAACAAACGTGTCTTTGTCTATTTCTTCAGGCATGCAATTGGGATAATTGATATACTGTTTTATAAAAATAACATAGATCGGTGCACAGTTTTGGATTTCGAAGTGAGGTTTAGAGAGAAATTAAACACAGCCTCCAATACAAGCACTTTTGTGGTTTATTTCACATGATCAATTCTGAAATGTCCAAATAAAACCAAAACTGATCCTACAGTATTGGCTTAAAAATGCACAAATAGCAAGACATCAGGGATACAAATTTTGTAAAAATTAAACAGATGAGCACAAATGGATTTAGGAAAAAAATCAGAATGTAATCATAAAATTCAGATCAAACTACTTTAGTTCATACTGTATACTTTCACCCAGTTATTGCTACTTAGTGCAATAAAATGTTAGCATAGTTTCATATCAACTTTAAACTGCCTGAAATAAGTTGACTTTACTAACATATTGAGTGAAATGGCTTACTTACAGGACTTTATTTTATCCATCGGTTTTTGACTGGATATTTCATGTGAGGGTAAAATATTTACTCAGATTTCGCAAACCGGTAGTAAGAAAAATTACGAGGACGTGTCTTGATAATCTTGATGAAGATGTTTATTTCAGCATAGCAGTGACAAAGTACATGTAGTCCCATGGGTTCAGTGGAGTTGTAATGAACCCCAAACATCCTAAGCTCACACCTTTTATACAGTTTCAGTTTACAACCCTTAATGTAAATGAAGTTGCTCGTATCGCAACAGCTGTGGTCTGTACTGTATGTTAGTGAAGTTCCAACACCCCATTGTCTGAGATGGTTCTCGGTGTCCCACACCAATTCCCATTCTTGGTCACCATTCGCTCAGGATGTGAATATCCCAAATGATCCAGGAACAACATAACTGTTTACTTTTTTCTTCTCTATAATAATTAAGCTATTTTGGGAAATGAGCATGAAGTATTGGCTTAAAAATGCACAAATAGCAAGACATCAGGGATACAAATTTTGTAAAAATTAAACAGATGAGCACAAATGGATTTAGGAAAAAAATCAGAATGTAATCATAAAATTCAGATCAAACTACTTTAGTTCATACTGTATACTTTCACCCAGTTATTGCTACTTAGTGCAATAAAATGTTAGCATAGTTTCATATCAACTTTAAACTGCCTGAAATAAGTTGACTTTACTAACATATTGAGTGAAATGGCTTACTTACAGGACTTTATTTTATCCATCGGTTTTTGACTGGATATTTCATGTGAGGGTAAAATATTTACTCAGATTTCGCAAACCGGTAGTAAGAAAAATTACGAGGACGTGTCTTGATAATCTTGATGAAGATGTTTATTTCAGCATAGCAGTGACAAAGTACATGTAGTCCCATGGGTTCAGTGGAGTTGTAATGAACCCCAAACATCCTAAGCTCACACCTTTTATACAGTTTCAGTTTACAACCCTTAATGTAAATGAAGTTGCTCGTATCGCAACAGCTGTGGTCTGTACTGTATGTTAGTGAAGTTCCAACACCCCATTGTCTGAGATGGTTCTCGGTGTCCCACACCAATTCCCATTCTTGGTCACCATTCGCTCAGGATGTGAATATCCCAAATGATCCAGGAACAACATAACTGTTTACTTTTTTCTTCTCTATAATAATTAAGCTATTTTGGGAAATGAGCATGATCAAACATCTATTGTGGAGTGGAATCTGGGTCGGGGCAGCCTGTAGTTTCTTACAGTCCTCCCTTTGATGCTCTTGGCCCAAAAGAAGCATCACACTCACTCCCGTTACACAGATTACACCTCCCTACCTGGGCAGGTGCCCAGTGGCGATGAAGCCCTGCCTAGGTTTGTCCCCTCTGACCACTGGAGAATCTCACCTGTCATTGGGTCATCACCTCATGCACACCGGTTATCGCTCCATCCAATTAGGCAAAATTTATCATAGAGACTTTTCTCAAATTTGGCAAAATTAAATACAAACATTTTCTTGGGTTTGGGAGAGGAGCACTCGAGAACCATAAAAGCAAATGGGATTGTTTAAATGTACACTAAACATTATAACAGTTCAAACACAGCCAAAAGCCAAAGGAGCAAAAACATCAATCAATAGGCAACATAAAGTGTGTGTGCAGAAGTGGAAAGTAACACTTAATTACTGTACTTAAGTACACTTTTTGAGTATCTGTACTTAACCTGAGTATTATTTTTTTCTGGAAACATATGATTTAAACTTCACTGTATTTGGAAGACAACTATCATACTTTTCACTCCACTACATTTCTGTCTAGGTCCTCGAAGTAGAACGACGTTACTACGTAGCAGCTTTGAAAGTCAGTGGGTGATTTTTTTTTAGACAGCCTATAAGTAATAACTCATGTAGGGTTACG
>NW_015505969.1:88916-97715 GCF_001515645.1 Sinocyclocheilus grahami
GGATAACAAAAACAGTTTCATTAAATGCTTTACTAAGGTCATTCTCAGGAGCCAGTGCAAGAATATTATTTAATTTGCAAATGTTACTGTGGAACCTTAAAGAAATCACATTTTCCCACCTTAGGCCCAAATTGTTATTGTTATTATTTTGTTAAATTGTTATTAGTTATTTATCATTACTAACCCTAAGGCTAACTGTAAAGAGGTACTTTATTTCAACCTGATCGCAGTATGTGTGAAATTTATTTATAATTTCAATAATTTAACTGATTATATTCTGGTAGTATTCCTCAGTTTTGTTGTGCCTTGAAATAAATCATAAATTACATTCAGGACAAAAATAATAACCCACACAATTTTCCTTTTGCTTTAATGCTGTTATACTGAAAATGTTTCAGGGTTGAAGTGCAAAAATGTGTAAAAATAGCTTGTCTAGATTTTTTTTTTCTTTTTTCAAAGAGTAATATTTTCAGAACATATTATCAGAAAATACATAAAGCATTTTAGAAAACTACATAGTAAAAGCATGATATCTGAATTATAATAAAAGCAACAAAAAAAAGCTAATGGTTTGAATGGGAACATTCAGATTGAAGTAAACTTGTTTTATTTTAAACGTTTACTCTAAATAGGTAAATTTAACATATAATATTAGTAAATTGAGAATCCTATCACTGGATCACATTTATCACACAAACGACTGTTTTTCTGAGAATGACCTATTAACAGTCTGTATAGTGTTCAGGAGGATCAGGACGTTTAACTAAACTAACTAACTGTGAGGTCATACAGTATTGATGTAGACAGTGTAACAGGTTTGACAAAGTCTGTAGAGTGGTAGTGTAAATTCACTTCCTCACCATGTTTGGTAAAAGTGTGCAGTGTCTGCATGCATAATGTGAATCTGATGCCTTATCATGATATGATATTATGTGTTTTTATGTTTCGTTGCACAGTGTTGTACAGTGCTTTGTGTACATTGGGTTTGTTCATGCAGTGTTGAATCAAGCTAGAAACAATGGACACTTAGTAAAGAACACAACACCCTGTCCAAACAAACGTGTCTTTGTCTATTTCTTCAGGCATGCAATTGGGATAATTGATATACTGTTTTATAAAAATAACATAGATCGGTGCACAGTTTTGGATTTCGAAGTGAGGTTTAGAGAGAAATTAAACACAGCCTCCAATACAAGCACTTTTGTGGTTTATTTCACATGATCAATTCTGAAATGTCCAAATAAAACCAAAACTGATCCTACAGTATTGGCTTGAAAATGCACAAATAGCAAGACATCAGGGATACAAATTTTGTAAAAATTAAACAGATGAGCACAAATGTATTTAGGAAAAAAATCAGAATGTAATCATAAAATTCAGATCAAACTACTTTAGTTCATACTGTATACTTTCACCCAGTTATTGCTACTTAGTGCAATAAAATGTTAGCATAGTTTCATATCAACTTTAATCTGCCTGAAATAAGTTGACTTTACTAACATATTGAGTGAAATGGCTTACTTACATGACTTTATTTTATCCATCGGTTTTTGACTGGATATTTCATGTGAGGGTAAAATATTTACTCAGATTTCGCAAACCGGTAGTAAGAAAAATGACGAGGACGTTTCTTGATAATCTTGATGAAGATGTTTATTTCAGCATAGCAGTGACAAAGTACATGTAGTCCCATGGGTTCAGTGGAGTTGTAATGAACCCCAAACATCCTAAGCTCACACCTTTTATACAGTTTCAGTTTACAACCCTTAATGTAAATGAAGTTGCTCATATCGCAACAGCTGTGGTCTGTACTGTATGTTAGTGAAGTTCCAACACCCCATTGTCTGAGATGGTTCTCGGTGTCCCACACCAATTCCCATTCTTGGTCACCATTCGCTCAGGATGTGAATATCCCAAAGGGGGGGGGGGGGGTTGTCTGTTCAGCTAGGCTGTGGGCCAGTCTGCTTGCTCTGGCGCGTATGAACCTGTACCTTATACCTGAGGGCAGCAGGTGGAACAAGTGATGGTTGCACAGGATGTTTTGCACACGTCTTAGGCAGCGAGTGGTGTAGATGGTACTCATCTCCGGAAGAGTAATTCCGATGATCTTCCCCGCTGTTCTGACCACTCGCTGGAGTGCCTGCTGATCAGTCTTAGTGCAGCTCGAAAACAACACTAGGAATCCATATGATAAAACACTGCTAATGGCACAGTTGTAAAAGTTTGGGAATTTTGGAACTCTTCAGTTTCCTCAGATAGTAGAGGCATTGTTGGGCTTTTTCCTACAACTGAGGCAGTATTAGCGCCCCCGGACAGGTCCTTCGTTACAGTCACCCCCATGAATTTTAAATTTGTCACTCTCTCCACCACCTCATTGCCGATAGAGAGTTGAGAGTGGTTGTTTTGTCCAGTTTTGCGGAAATCCACAATAATTTCCTTGGTCTTCTTGATATTAAGAACCAAGTTATTGTTGTCACACCATGATGCCTGATGTTGTACCTCATTCCTATATGCTGTCTCATTGTTGTTGTTAATGAGCCCGAGCATCGTGGTGTTGTCAGCAAATTTGACAATATGATTTAATGGAAAGGAGGCAGAGCAGTCGTGTGTGAAAAGGGTGTAGAGCAGTGGGCTAAGCATGCATCCTTGGGGGGCTCCGGTGTTAGTAAGAAGGGTGGCGGACGTGTGCCCGCCAGTTCTCACATACTGTTCTGCGATTGGTTAAAAAGTCCTCAATCAAAAGTCCGACATTTTATTCAATCTCAAAATTCCACCTTTCCTAACCTACCCCCTACCTCACTTATGGATATGATTTAATGGAAAGGAGGCAGAGCAGTCGTGTGTGAAAAGGGTGTAGAGCAGTGGGCTAAGCATGCATCCTTGGGGGGCTCCGGTGTTAGTAAGAAGGGTGGCGGACGTGTGCCCGCCAGTTCTCACATACTGTTCTGCGATTGGTTAAAAAGTCCTCAATCAAATTGCATTGCGTGGTGTTTAGTTCTAGGTTGTGTACTTTAGATTGGAGTTTATACGGCCAGATTGTATTAAAAGCCAAACTAAAATCACCAAAGATCAGCCTTGCATAGGTGTTCTTGAGCTCCAGTAGAGAAGCTAGATGTTCCAGTAGTATATGGAGCACAATTGCAATGGTATCCTCAGTCGGCCTGTTCTTCCTGTATGCAAATTGGTATGGATCAAGTGTTGGTGGTATTGCTTTTTTAATGTGTTTGATGATCAACCTCTCCAGGCATTTGGCTGGGACGGGGGTGAGTGCCACAGGTCTGTAGTCATTTAGACAAGTGACATTAGACTGTTTGAGGATGGGTACTATTGTGGCTGCCTTGAGGCAGGCAGGGACCCATGACGTGGACAGCGACATGGTATAGATGGAAGTGAAGACATCCGCTAACTCGGTCACACAGTCTTTCAGCACCCGGCCCATAACTCCATCTGGACCGGCTGCTTTCCTGGGGTTGATGCTGCAGGAAAACAAGTCTCACGTCATGTGTGCTCAGGACTGGAGCAGAGTCAATAGAAGGGAAGGGAGGCAGTTCAGGGTCTGTGTTTTCCCTGTCAAAGCGAACATAAAAAGATTGAATTCCTCGGCTAAGGTGGCACTGCTGTTCGCTGAGGGAGATGTAGATGTTCTCTTATAGTCCGTAATAGCCTTGATGCCCTCCAAAACCTGCCTGGGTTTTGTGAAGTTATTCAAATTTGCTTCAATACGCCTTTTGTGATCTAATTTGGCAGTATTCATTCCTTTCCTCAGAGCAGTCCTGGCTATGCTGTAGGCATTAGAGTCCCCAGATCTATATGCTATATTCCTAGCTCTAATTAGTTGTTGTACATTGTGTGTCATCCAAGGCTTCCTATTTGATGCCACATGGACTAGTTTCCAAGATGTTACACTGTCCACACAGAAATTGATGTAGCATAAAATATTTCTGGTGTATTCATCCAGAGATTTACCTGTGTGCATGCCCTGTTCCTTAAATACATCCTATATTGTGCGGTGGACGCAGTCATGGTGCACAGGAATAGCGTCCTCTGGCCATATTCTCACAGTTTTTAACATAGTCCCAGCCCTTTTGATTCTGGGTGTATAGCGTGCGTGCAGCAGAAGAGGTAGATTATCCAACAGTCCCAGGTGGGGATAAGTCTGGGCTCTGTATGCATCTGCTACATTAGTATACACTTGATCCAGAATTGTATCTCCCCTGGTAGCACACTTCGCGTTGCGGTGGAATTTGTGAAGGACCGTTTTTAAGTCAGCTTGATTAAAGTCCCCAGCTGTGATGAAAACACTGTCCGGGTGTGCGACCAGGCTGTTGTTAACGCTGTCATAGACCTGTGCTAGCACTAGCTTGGCGTTAGCATCTGGTGGGATATACACAGCACAGATGTAAACAGCAGTGAACTCCCTCGTGAGATAAAACAGCCTGCACTTGAGCAGCATGAATTCTGCATCTGGGCAACACAGTTTATCCACTACGTGACGTTTGTGCACCAGGAGTTGTTAATATAGATACACAATCCCCCGCCGGTCTTCTTATCAGAGTCTGCAGTCCTGTCGGCTCGATAGGCGGTGCATCCCACTTGCTCAATAGTTGCGTGCTGTCCAACCAAGTTTCAATGAAGATCATGCAGCAAAAGTTGTATATAGCCCCCTGCATAGTCATTTGTAGACGTATTTCATCCATCTTGTTGCAGATATTTCTTTTAGTGCAACTTTGTGTCTGTCCACGATGTGCGATCATGTGAAGCATCAACACAAAATTAAGTCTTGCCGTTTTACCCTTAAAACTATTACGGCTGAAACAAATCAAAACTATTGCACTGAAAGCTGCACATTCATTTAAGTTTGAGCATGTTAAAGTTTCCACACTCTTGTGTAGATACATTTTATCCATAACCTTTCGTACATTCAAGTGACCAAATCACTAAGAAAGAGAGTATAGCAAGAAAAGAAATGTTTACAATGCATATAGAATTCAGAATACAATTGTGAAAGTTTTTTTAAATGTGGATTTGTAAATTATATTTTTATTACTCCACTAGATTTAGTCATCTTGTTCAAACAGCAGATGACACAATTCACATTTCGTTTGTTTGGCTGTTTTTGTTTTAAGACTTCTCCGTAAATTCATGCTAATCCTTTCATGGGAAAGAGAGCAGGATGAGCACATCCTATTCATTTAAGAAAATTATGAAACTTTTTATTATTTTGACAAACCTCCATTTCAAACAATTTTCCCCTGAGGTGTTTATCCACAGAATCTTTTTCAGCACATCCCACTTGACATTAAACATTAATCGACCGGGCATTGCAGAGAAAGATGGTAGGAAGCGGCGGTTTGAACGGGTTAGCCTGGCCCACACACCCGCCCGCTTGCCTCTCTTCTGCCGCCGCACGCAGTGTCTCCTCCTCCAACCTACTGCTGCGGGGGTCCCGGTAGATGGTCTGGCGATCTCGGGAGGGATGAAATACTCGGCTGACAGGTGGTATAAAACTCCTGTGTTGTGTTGAAGGAGTTCAGTGCGACTCTACTGAAGTGCCGCTGCATTAAAACTGTGCGAAATAATACATACAGTAAGTAGTAGTATCCTACACTATGTGTCAGATTGGTGATTTATGACCTGATTTATGACCCCCCTGTCAGCGTTGATTGACAGGTTATCATATGTCAAATGTGTACATGATCAGATTTATGACCTGATTTATGGCTATATGACCCTCTGTCACCCTGACTGCCATGTCACCAGAGTCTTATCACCCCTGACTGACATGACAGTGGGGTGTGTAAATCAAAAGATCAAACAGATGTTAGATCAGACTTTTGATGTATTTATGACTGGATTTATGATGTTTTATCTCTTACCTGTGCCATAGGGTTTTATGGAGTTCCTTCCTGACGTGTTGTTAACTTCCAGTCTGGAGGTGTTTGGGTTCTTCCTGATTGTGGAAAAAATGGCTAAGCAAAGGGTGTGTATTGTCACCTCAACAGGATCAATATTTGTTTGATCTATACGGTATATGTTAATGCATAGTCACCAACAATGTGGCTACTGACCCGTCTACATCCACCCCTAAGCAAGGAGGTTGTCTGGGGCATCTGGCTTCCGTGTTTGTGTTTTAGGTCAACACCTTTGGTGGATTGGTGTCTAGACACCAGAGGCCAAAGCTTCTCCCCTATCTGTTTCCTACCGTGATGTAGTCGGTGTCCGATATAATGTTTTAATATGTTTGTTAACGCGGATGTGCTTTGTTTGTGGGTTGGAAGATATCCAGACACGTGTCCATCTCAAACCCCTAAACGGTTCAGTTTTGCTTGATCTATAGGCTAAATGTTGATAGCTAAAACATCACTGTTTTTATTGTTTGCAACAATACTGGAATGCTCTGGCAATACGAATGTAAAACATAGAATTAAAGAATTCACCAAGACCATTAGCCATCACACTTTCTACATGCTTCTGAAAAGGTGTTATGTTTGGGAATGTTCTTTCTACCTCATCTGTATGTGTGTATGCTAACATCTCTGTAGGATCAGTTCAAGCTAATCTGTAGGCTGATTAGGTAAACTTATGAGAAGGAGTCTTAAGTTAAAAATTATTCAAACCACCAACTATCCACCAAGTCCACCTCACCTATCCATTTACTTCTGACAGTGAAGGTGGTTGTGGGGTCTAACTGACAGTGGATAAGAGTATCCTCTGTGTGCTTGTGTTAATGGCTTTACACCATCCATCTCATATAGATGTGCATGGTATCATGCTTTAGACAATGAATCAACACTTTGATTCTTTGAGATCACACACAAAAATGAGTATAGGTATAAGTATAGGCAGAATCATACATGTAGCATTTACTTTTTGTTGTTATTTAAGAAATGTTTTCATTTTAATCCAACCCATAGAGTGTATGTATACTGTAAAATAACAAATCTACATTTTTACTTAAAACTTCTCAGTAAAATAATTACACCCACAATTTTAAATCATGTTTAAAAGGTTAAACACATTGTGTTCCTAAAGCAAGGCATGCTGTCTAATGTCTTTATTTTTCTTTAAAATAGTGTGATGACCAATATTGTTTCTTTAGAAAATGAATGCACCCAAGTGCTTTTCTCACATGAGTATACTCTTTGGATGGGTTTGTGACAAACACATATATATATTTTTTTTACTTCAGAAAACTTATATATTTTTTAATGACTGAACTTTTCTCATTTGACAGACCTACGTTTCAAATTATTTACCCGAGATGTTTAATAGCCAGAGGGAATACATGCTGTTTTCTAATGTTCATGAAACCTTTATTGGTGTAAAATTCTCACCTAGAACACACACTGACTATTTTGTAGGTATCGTAATTTTAAATGGTTTACTAAAAGATTAAAGCACTAGAATCTGTGATTTTCAAAATCTAAAATATAAGGATGTTTCAACTATTATCATCGTTTCCTTTTGACCCTAATAAACTGGTAATGAATTTACTATGACAAGTGACACAATATACAGTTCTCATACTATGTGTGTATATAGCTGTGCTAAAACATTTATGACTATTTTTGCATGCCAACAGATTTTGTCAGGGATGTGTCGCATCTAAGAATCACAATGTTTTGTAAATGACATTTTTCTTACATCACTAAATTTAGTCATATTATCAAGATTTCGGATTATCAAGAAATTAAGTAACAGTCTTTCTCTTCGAGATATTTCTTTTAGTGCAACTTTGTGTCTGTCCACGATGTGCAATCACGTGAAGCATCAACACAAAATTAAGTCTTGCCATTTTACCCTTAAAACTATCACGGCTGAAACAAATCAAAACTATTGCACTGAAAGCTGCACATTCATTTAAGTTTGAGCATGTTAAAGTTTCCACACTCTTGTGTAGATACATTTTATCCATAACCTTTCGTACATTCAAGCGACCAAATCACTAAGAAAGAGAGTATAGCAAGAAAATAAATGTTTACACTGCATATAGAATTCAGAATACAATTGTGAAAGTTTTTAAATGTGGATTGGTAAATGATATTTTCATTACTCCACTAGATTTAGTCAATTGTTCAGACAGCAGATGACACAATTCACATTTCGTTTGTTTGGCTGTTTTTGTTTTAAGACTTCTCCGTAAGTTCATGCTAATCCTTGCATGGGAAAGAGAGCAGGATGAGCACATCCTATTCATTTAAGAAAATCATGAAACCTTTGACTGAACTTTTTATTATTTTGACAAACCTCCATTTCAAACAATTTTGCCCTGAGGTGTTTATCCGCAGAATCTTTTTTCAGCACATCCCACTTGACATTAAACATTAAAGTATGCGTTCAGTTACTATTGATATCTTCTTTGATTCGAATAAAGCAACATCTCTGGTGTATGTAAGCATCTACAATGTGTGTATGTGCTAAACATCTTTGTTTCTCCACCTGGGCCAGACTGATTGATTATCTGATCATGCTCCTCCCGAACCTTGTTAATACAAACACATTTGAGAACTATGATGTTCCACACTCTTGTAAAGGTTATAGAAAAAATTCAAACATAACTTTTACATATGGATTATCTGTGCGCAAAACTAATTGACTAAAAAAAATCACTGAATTGTGAAATGCAAAAGTGTGTACGGCATTTGGCAAAAGAGAATTTTAGCTATAATGAGCACATAAGACAAAAATCCTCTCTTCTGATCTATTGTGAATGTGTGACTTGCAAATAACATTTTGTTTTTGCAGTTTTCAGAAGAAGAGTTTTCTCTGATTGTGGTCAAACATGCAGTGCATGTTCAT
>NW_015505969.1:98452-105444 GCF_001515645.1 Sinocyclocheilus grahami
CTAAAGCAAGGCATGCTGTCTAATGTCTTTATTTTTCTTTAAAATAGTGTGATGACCAATATTGTTTCTTTAGAAAATGAATGCACCCAAGTGCTTTTCTCACATGAGTATACTCTTTGGATGGGTTTGTGACAAACACATATATATATTTTTTTTACTTCAGAAAACTTATATATTTTTTAATGACTGAACTTTTCTCATTTGACAGACCTACGTTTCAAATTATTTACCCGAGATGTTTAATAGCCAGAGGGAATACATGCTGTTTTCTAATGTTCATGAAACCTTTATTGGTGTAAAATTCTCACCTAGAACACACACTTGTACATTTTCACTATTTGACTATTTTGTAGGTATCGTAATTTTAAATGGTTTACTAAAAGATTAAAGCACTAGAATCTGTGATTTTCAAAATCTAAAATATAAGGATGTTTCAACTATTATCATCGTTTCCTTTTGACCCTAATAAACTGGTAATGAATTTACTATGACAAGTGACACAATATACAGTTCTCATACTATGTGTGTATATAGCTGTGCTAAAACATTTATGACTATTTTTGCATGCCAACAGATTTTGTCAGGGATGTGTCGCATCTAAGAATCACAATGTTTTGTAAATGACATTTTTCTTACATCACTAGATTTAGTCATATTATCAAGATTTTGGATGGTCGTTCACAATTTGTCTGTTGGACTGTGTATGGTTTTTTTTTTTTTTGGTGAAGACATCTCTTTGTGAGCAGTCATCATAATAGGAATAAATGAAAATTAAGAAATTAAGTAGCAGTCTTTCTCTTCGAGATATTTCTTTTAGTGCAACTTTGTGTCTGTCCACGATGTGCGATCACGTGAAGCATCAACACAAAATTAAGTCTTGCTGTTTTACCCTTAAAACTATTACGGCTGAAACAAATCAAAACTATTGCACTGAAAGCTGCACATTAAAATAATGCCACTACATCTAGACCTCTTGTTCATATAGCTGATGACGATGTTCACATTTTATTTGTCATACACGTTTCTTTCAACATTTCTGCTTGACATTACAGTGTAGGCCTACGTGTACTCCCCATCGGTCATAAGCATAAGCATCTACCGAGTGCTACATTTTTTCTGTCTTGTCCACTTTTGGCAGTTTTGCTAGCAGGACTATGTCGCCTTGTTGTAATGTGATCACAATTAAGAACTATAACATTATACTACATCCCTCTTTGAAGAGGTTATAGACATAGTCGTTTATACAGGAAATATGTTTGCACAACAGAAATATGTATCAGTATAACAAAATACCTATTACTGAAATCCTCTCTTCTAAATTCATTGTAAAAGTTTTATTGTTGATTTCGATGACCTACCCCACTAGCTGATACCACTCTATACTTTTTTCATTGTTTGTTTTTAGATGAAGACTACTCTCAGAGTCTGGTCAATCATGCCGCGAGTGTTTGCAGGAAAATATAAACAAATACATTATAAGATAATTAAAGGAAAGTCCTTCTACAAGAGATTGTTTAAACTGAGATTGTGATTTGTCTGATCTGTCTAAAAAGAGGGCGCGAGACAAGGCCTCGATCTTACTGTTTCTCTCTTACATGTACATCTATTTCATTTAGAACACAGAGTTGTTCATTACAAGCTGAAGGGCATTAAGTTACAGTCCTCAACAGCACAACCCCTGAAATATTGTAGTATATCTTAATTTTTCACGATTGTAAATGTCTGTTTACCTTCAATATTAGTTTTTAAGTGTTTACAAAGGTGTCATGTCTGATGTTTATATTTTTAAGAACATTTGATATAGTTTATCGTTTTGAATTTTATAACATATATTTCACCAAACCTAAAGGACTGAAAAATAGGTTTAGCATCAGTCCACATTTCAGCTGTTAGCCAGAAAATGCAAGTGAGCTGAGATTTCATTACTGAGATCATCTACAGAATGTGAAACAAGCTCAAAGTTACATTAGAGTTTTGGATTCTAGTTTATGTTGAATAGTGTTTGTTACTGTTCCACATGTTTAACACCTCATTACTCCATTGTGAAGACACGTACTGTATAAATCACAAAAGTTTTTCACTGTAGTAGGCCAACTGAAACCAGACCAAACAAAAATTATCTTTAGCCTTAGTTGCAGAAGTATGAAAATTGTTGTGTTTTTATCTTACCATGATTTGTTTGTGCTGTTCTGAACCACGGTTTCATTTTTAACATCACAATTCGTATTGTATTGTCGTGTGTGATTGTAAAAAGTTTTGTGTGTGAGTGTCTGTTTTCAGGAAAAGCTGTGTTGCTTTTGCATTTTGCAAGCATGTTAGCGAGCTCTTGGTGTTCTTGGCTTCACTTTGTACGTATTCGTCAGTATTCCTTGAATCTGTGTGATTTAATGAAGTATTTAACAAAAAATTCGGGAAATGTGTGTGAATATAGAATGCAGCACAAGGATCTTTGAAAATATTTCTCAAAATATCCATGCAACACTCTGAATCATTTAAGACTGCTCCTTTTAAAATAATAATACAATTAACACTATTTTTTGCATGTTCTCGGCTGATTTGTACGTTATGAAATTAAAGTCATCATGAACTGAAGGTGTAAACAAAAATACTGGGTAACAGTGTACTTTAGATTTACTAGCAAGATAATTTTAATGCACTGTTTTCAAGAAAAACGTAAGATTGTTTAAGAGATAATAATCTCACTGAATGTGTCAAAGCATCTGATGTTTTATGACTGCTGAAAGTGTCACATCCTTGCTTGTTTCGACACCTATGGGGTCCTACCTACATTCAGAGTTTGGTATTTTAAATAAGGTTTAGGGGGGCATATAGTTAACCGCAGAAGACTTTCTGCATTCTCCTGTTACAATGTCCTGAAACATCTAGAAGAATGACCGCCATGAAGTTCTGTTGAAATGAGAGAGGAGCTGACTTTTGCACCAAGGAAAAATCAAGGGAAGAGCCTAAGAAAGGTTCTCAGTGAAGATGAAGATATTGTGAAACAAGATTTCACTGTGTCTTATGATCGTGTGGGGAGATTTGTGTTTGACAAAAAGTTTCAGATTGTGAAACTCTACGTTGTGGAATCTTACGATGAATTTGCATCCGAATGCACCTGCTTTTGACCGTCATAGACTGGACATACTTCTACAATCAAATTTGGAGAAACTTTATTATGGATGAAATAATACCATCATGAAATGAATGTTATGGATCATGAATCTTATTATGGTCGACCTTAACTTCTATACCAAAGATAATGTTAAGATGCTAAGTTCAGTCAAAGACTTTTATTGACAATTCCATATTAAAATGTTTTAAGTAAAATAAAAAATGTGATGAACATAATACATACAACACTATACATCAACAATAATTTAAATGTGTTTCAAAATATGCATACACCATTAAACAGTATTCTAATAAAAAATCTTAGAGGCAAGAGGAAATTGAATCCAATAGCTAAACAGAAGCAAGGACTCACGATCATACTCATCAGAGTCTGGTGGCTTGCTCACATGGTACCGCATATCAGGCGCTGTACCATCCCACTGGAAAATGTACCAAATTTTTTCATCCATAATAAAGTTTCTCCAAACTTGATTGTAGAAGTATGTCCAGTCTATGAACGGTCAAAAGCAGGTACACTCTTAAAAATAAAGGTGCTTCAAAAGGTTCTTCAAGCGATGCCATAGAAGAATAATTTTTGGTTCCACAAAGAACCATTCAGTCAAAAGTTCTTTAAAGAACCATCTCTTTCTTACCTTTTTATAATCTGAAGAACCTTCTTTCGCCACAAAGAACCTTTTGTGAAACAGAAAGGTTCTTCAGCTGTTAAAGGTTCTTTATGGAACCATTTAGAAAAAAAGGTTCTTCTATGGCATCGTGAAGCACCTTTATTTTTAAGAGTGTAGGTGCATTCGGATGCATATTCTTCGTAAGATTCCACAACGTAGAGTTTCACAATCTGAAACTTTTTGTCAAACACAAATCTCTCCACACGATCATAAGATCATGCTTTATTCGAATCAAAGAAGATATCAATAGTAACTGAAAACATACTTTAATGTTTAATGTCAAGTGGGATGTGCTGAAAAAAGATTCTGCGGATAAACACCTCAGGGGAAAATTGTTTGAAATGGAGGTTTGTCAAAATAATAAAAAGTTCAGTCAAATGTTTCATGATTTTCTTAAATGAATAGAATGTGCTCATCCTGCTCTCTTTCCCATGAAAGGATTAGCATGAATTTATGGAGAAGTCTTAAAACAAAAACAGCCAAACAAACGAAATGTGAATTGTGTCATCTGCTGTTTGAACAAGATGACTAAATCTAGTGGAGTAATAAAAATATAATTTACAAATCCACATTTAAAAAACGTTCACAATTGTATTCTGAATTCTATATGCATTGTAAACATTTCTTTTCTTGCTATACTCTCTTTCTTAGTGATTTGGTCACTTGAATGTACAAAAGGTTATGGATAAAATTGATCTACACAAGAGTGTGGAAACTTTAACATGCTCAAACTTAAATGAATGTGCAGCTTTCAGTGCAATAGTTTTGATTTGTTTCAGCCGTGATAGTTTTAAGGGTAAAATGGCAAGACTTAATTTTGTGTTGATGCTTCACGTGATTGCACATCGTGGACAGACACAAAGTTGCACTAAAAGAAATATCTCGAAGAGAAAGACTGTTACTTAATTTCTTGATAATCCGAAATCTTGATAATATGACTAAATTTAGTGATGTAAGAAAAATGTCATTTACAAAACATTGTGATTCTTAGATGCGACAAAATCTGTTGGCATGCAAAAATAGTCATAAATGTTTTAGCACAGCTATATACACACATAGTATGAGAACTGTATATTGTGTCACTTGTCATAGTAAATTCATTACCAGTTTATTAGGGTCAAAAGGAAACGATGATAATAGTTGAAACATCCTTATATTTTAGATTTTGAAAATCACAGATTCTAGTGCTTTAATCTTTTAGTAAACCATTTAAAATTACGATACCTACAAAATAGTCAGTGTGTGTTCTAGGTGAGAATTTTACACCAATAAAGGTTTCATGAACATTAGAAAACAGCTTGTATTCCCTCTGGCTGTTAAACATCTCGGGTAAATAATTTGAAATGTAGGTCTGTCAAATGAGAAAAGTTCAGTCATACATTAAAAAAAAATAATTCTGAAGTAAAAAAAAAAGATATATATATGTGTTTGTCACAAACCCATCCAAAGAGTATACTCATGTGAGAAAAGCACTTGGGTGCATTCATTTTCTAAAGAAACAATATTGGTCATCACACTATTTTAAAGAAAAATAAAGACATTAGACAGCATGCCTTGCTTTAGTAAAACAATGTGTTTAACCTTTTAAACATGATTTAAAATTGTGGGTATAATTATTTTACTGAGAAGTTTTAAGTAAAAATGTAGATTTGTTATTTTACAGTATACATACACTGTATGGGTTGGATTAAAATGAAAACATTTCTTAAATAACAACAAAAAGTAAACTGGAAACCTCCTGGTCTTCTTTGATCTCACGAGGCCTCCAGCGCGCTTCCCACGCTTCCTTCGGCGTTTCCTCCACAGGCACAAGCATCCAGGCAGGTAACACACCTTCCTCAGCGCAACTGGCACAGACGCATACCGTGCATACAGAAGGCAGTCTTCTCTGGTATCGCGAAACAGACAGTCAGACACCGCCGACCGAATATTCAGAAAAATTAAGCGATCGTACACCAGAGGGGAGCAAACAGAGTGCGTAATAAAACAAACAAGGAAACAAAATACTAAAACAGGTAAAAACAGACTGTGACGGCACGCCAGCAAACATCCTGGCGCCATCTTGTCATCCCTATACTCATTTTTGTGTGATCCCAAAGAATCAAAGTGTTGATTCATTGTCTAAAGCATGATACCGTGCACATCTATATGAGATGGATGTTGTAAAGCCATTAATACAAGCACACAGAGGATACTCTTATCCACTGTCAGTTAGACCCCGCAACCAACTTCACTGTCAGAAGTAAATGGATAGGTGAGGTGGACTTGGTGGATAGTTGGTGGTTTGAATAATTTTTAACTTAAGACTCCTTCTCATAAGTTTACCTAATCAGCCTACAGATTAGCTTGTACTGATCCTACAGAGGTGTTAGCATACACACATACAGATGAGGTAGAAAGAACATGCCCAAACATAACACCTTTTCAGAAGCATGTAGAAAGTGTGGTGGGTAATGGTCTTGGTGAATTCTTTAATTCTATGTTTTAGTTTTCAGTTTTTAGGTGCTTTATTGGCATGGAAAATATTTTGTACATTCGTATTGCCAGAGCATTACAGTATTGTTGCAAACAATAAAAACAGTGATGTCTTAGCTATCAACATTTAGCCTATAGATCAAGCAAAATTGAACCGTTTAGGGGTTTGAGATGGACACGTGTCTGGATATCTTCCAACCCACAAACAAAGCACATCCACGTTAACAAACATATTAAAACATTATATCGGACACTGACTACATCACGGTAGGAAACAGATAGGGGACAAGCTTTGTCCTCTGGTGTCTAGACACCAATCCACCAAAGGTGTTGACCTAAAACACAAACACGGAAGCCAGGTGCCCCAGACAACCTCCTTGCTTAGGGGTGGATGTAGACAGGTCAGTAGCCACATTGTTGGTGACTATGCATTAACATATACCGTATAGATCAAACAAATATTGATCCTGTTGAGGTGACAATACACACCCTTTGCTTAGCCATTTTTTCCACAATCAGGAAGAACCCAAACACCTCCAGACTGGAAGTTAACAACACATCAGGAAGGAACTCCATAAAACCCTATGGCACAGGTAAGAGATAAAACATCATAAATCCAGTCATAAATACATCAAAAGTCTGATCCAACATCTGTTTGATCTTTTGATTTACACACCCCACTGTCATGTCAGTCAGGGGTGATAAGACTCTGGTGACATG
>NW_015505969.1:105497-142768 GCF_001515645.1 Sinocyclocheilus grahami
GCCTGGCGCGAACCATCCGCGAGGACCAGTACATCGACACCGGGGGCGGGAAGACAGGCACAAGATATGAACATCTCAGGTTCACCTCCTCGACCTCTGCCACGGAGGACGGTGGTCCGATAAATGGAAACCTCCTGGTCTTCTTTGATCTCACGAGGCCTCCAGCGCGCTTCCCACGCTTCCTTCGGCGTTTCCTCCACAGGCACAAGCATCCAGGCAGGTAACACACCTTCCTCAGCGCAACTGGCACAGACGCATACCGTGCATACAGAAGGCAGTCTTCTCTGGTATCGCGAAACAGACAGTCAGACACCGCCGACCGAATATTCAGAAAAATTAAGCGATCGTACACCAGAGGGGAGCAAACAGAGTGCGTAATAAAACAAACAAGGAAACAAAATACTAAAACAGGTAAAAACAGACTGTGACGGCACGCCAGCAAACATCCTGGCGCCATCTTGTCATCCCTATACTCATTTTTGTGTGATCCCAAAGAATCAAAGTGTTGATTCATTGTCTAAAGCATGATACCGTGCACATCTATATGAGATGGATGTTGTAAAGCCATTAATACAAGCACACAGAGGATACTCTTATCCACTGTCAGTTAGACCCCACAACCACCTTCACTGTCAGAAGTAAATGGATAGGTGAGGTGGACTTGGTGGATAGTTGGTGGTTTGAATAATTTTTAACTTAAGACTCCTTCTCATAAGTTTACCTAATCAGCCTACAGATTAGCTTGTACTGATCCTACAGAGGTGTTAGCATACACACATACAGATGAGGTAGAAAGAACATGCCCAAACATAACACCTTTTCAGAAGCATGTAGAAAGTGTGATGGGTAATGGTCTTGGTGAATTCTTTAATTCTATGTTTTAGTTTTCAGTTTTTAGGTGCTTTATTGGCATGGAAAATATTTTGTACATTCGTATTGCCAGAGCATTACAGTATTGTTGCAAACAATAAAAACAGTGATGTCTTAGCTATCAACATTTAGCCTATAGATCAAGCAAAATTGAACCGTTTAGGGGTTTGAGATGGACACGTGTCTGGATATCTTCCAACCCACAAACAAAGCACATCCACGTTAACAAACATATTAAAACATTATATCGGACACTGACTACATCACGGTAGGAAACAGATAGGGGACAAGCTTTGTCCTCTGGTGTCTAGACACCAATCCACCAAAGGTGTTGACCTAAAACACAAACACGGAAGCCAGGTGCCCCAGACAACCTCCTTGCTTAGGGGTGGATGTAGACAGGTCAGTAGCCACATTGTTGGTGACTATGCATTAACATATACCGTATAGATCAAACAAATATTGATCCTGTTGAGGTGACAATACACACCCTTTGCTTAGCCATTTTTTCCACAATCAGGAAGAACCCAAACACCTCCAGACTGGAAGTTAACAACATGTCAGGAAGGAACTCCATAAAACCCTATGGCACAGGTAAGAGATAAAACATCATAAATCCAGTCATAAATACATCAAAAGTCTGATCTAACATCTGTTTGATATTTTGATTTACACACCCCACTGTCATGTCAGTCAGGGGTGATAAGACTCTGGTGACATGACAGTCAGGGTGACAGACGGTCATATAGCCATAAATCAGGTCATAAATCTGATCATGTGTACATTTGACATATGACAACCTGTCAATCAACGCTGACAGGGGGTCATAAATCAGGTCATAAATCACCAATCAGACACATAGTGTAGGATACTACTACTTACACAGCTCTTACATTGCCTTGCTCAAGGACCACAGTCGTGGTATTGAGGGTGGAAGAAAGCACTGGTCATTCACTCCCCCCACCTACAATCCCTGCCAGTACCAAGACTTGAACCCAGGACCTTTGGGTTACAACTCTCTAACCATTTGCCATGACTGCCCCCAAGTTATTGAATATTCCCTAAGTTTATATTTTTAAAACTACCATTTACTACCACCGGGCAAACATTTACTACCAATATCAGTTATAATCTTCTTTATATATGTGCAATAGTCTTCCTGAGTTAACAGGTCAGCATTACATTTCCAATACCCTTTAGAATTACTAGATTTACCCTTTTGTTTTAAACTTAAATCAATTACACAATGATCAGTTAATGGAGCACTACAGATAGAGCAATTATATACATGATTAAAGATAGCCGCAGTGCCAAGCCAATAATCAATTCTTGATTTGACATTTGCAGTGGGTTTAAAACAAGAAAATTCAGATTTTGTCCTGGATTCTGATTTCTCCAGATATCAATCAAAAACCTTGAAGAGCAATAATTTTGAACAATGTTGACTTGGGAGAAATTTAATTTGAAAGGATCTCTATCTAGCCACTCATCTGGACTTAAATTAAAATCACCTCCAATTAGAATAAACATGTTGTAGGTAATCTTCAATTCATTTACAATGTCAGTAATTGAAAAGAGCAAATCACTGTTCTAGTTATGATTATTATATCCATACACATTTATCCATCGTCCATCATCCATCATCATCTGCTTTGTGAAAAATTATCTTACTGGGATAATTCTGCAAACAAATAGCAACTCCCACAAAAAAATTTTGTGCCGTGACTAAAAAAATATGTCATCCCCCCCCATTGATTACACCAGAAAGGAGCTGATGTACAACATCCACAGCACCACAACTGTTGGAAGAGAATTCAGGAAGAAGCTGGATCACATCTTACCAAATGTTCTCATTCGGCTTTTCTATCATTCCTTTGATGCGAAGGCACCATCTTCTCTTGTATCTTTCCTGGCTTTTAGTGAGCATATCCACTTGCCTTTCCAACATGCTCACCTTTTCTTTACATTCTTTTACCTCTTCAGAATTAATCTGTACTGCGTTTGCCACACTTGCAATCATAGCGCCATGCTGTTTCAGTTGCATACTAATGTCTTTGTGCTGCTCGGCAAGATTAGCGACGTTAGACACACCAACAGTTGGATCCTTTCCAGCACAAATTTTTAAACTTTTTTTCCCACTTTGAGATTTTATCGGGGTCAGTACCCCGTTTTCTTTTACCTAAGACTTCATAAGTGTCCTTTGAGAAGCAGTGTTCCTCCATCTTAGAAGTGATTACAAGAGGAAAATGTATAACAAACTTGAAAATAGCAATGTCGGGTATAATGGACTGACACAAAACCAACGACTGGAGTATAAAATCATAATTTATAAGTAAACACGGGACTCATTTTTGAGTAAAAGGTTGACTACTCAGTCCGCCATCATGCGTCTTCCCAAAAAGTACACATTTTATTTAGGAAATGTAGTGGAGTAAACGTGAAAGTTCAAGTCAAGTCAAGTCAGCTTTATTTGTATAGCGCTTTATTGTTGCATATTTCACAGCAACGATCTTCAGGACCTCAAGTAGTCAGCTTACAACTCTTTCTTTATTACTACATCTCACTTTTTCACTTCTTCATGTGTCCTCTCTGTGCCCTCTATACAACTGGCATACTAGCGACACCTACTGTTTATGCATATATCTTAATACACCACATTTCCCCCTTTTTTTTCTTTTTTTATGTGGAAGAAAGAAGACTCAGGCAACAGCTCTGGTGGACATTCCTGCAGTCAGCATGCCAATTGCACGCTCCCTCAATATATATATATAAAAACATGTCTCAAACACTTTTATTAGACTATCATCAATTTTTTCAATACCTTGTATCTCCCTTCCCTGTTAACTTATGGAGTATGTCCCTTTACATAACATAGTCCGTAGACCACACTGGGGCCCAACGCACTCTACAAGGACGTGAGGTACAAGACAGAGATACTGACATTCGAGGTGGCTGAGGTGCTTCAAGAGGCTTGAAGGAGTCTTCTGCAAGAGAAGCTGTATCAGACGTGGTGACGCAGGATGAATCTGGAGCCAGGTGCATAGCATTCCAAACTTTTCCATCTGAAAGGAGATATGTTGCTGGGCCTTTCTGAGCCACAACTAGAGGTCTGCACAGGCTTTAAACTGAAGCCCGGACCCGACCCGTACCCGAGATCGTCTGACCCAGCCCGACCCGACCGGAGCGGCACAGTTCAATTTAGAGCCCGAACCCGAACCCGAAAACTTTTTTTTCCCCCCACAACGAATAGCCAATTAAAAAAAATATGCTGTATTTCACGATTGCATGCAACGGTCAGTAAATAAATACATGTAAAGAAACAGAATCATTAAGGCTCGGCCAGTTCACAAGGCAAAAGAAAAAACACTTACCAGTTATGAAAGTTTATGATGATCAGGTGCCTCGGTCACATAAATTCTGCCGAGTTTTTGAATGTTTGTATACGACAAGACGATAATTCTTCCATCGTGCAAATTATGGTCATTTTCGTCAGTTAAGGCTCATTAGAATTCGGCCTGCTTTAAATCAGACACAGAGATGCAGTGCGGTAAGATCGCATTTATTTGAATTAATTAATTATATCATTTATTTGAATTAGCGAGAGAGAGAAAGAGAGAGAGAGAGAGAGAGAGAGAGAGGGATGAAAGTTGCATGTGTGAACCTGCGTCTGCGCGCCTCTCTCTACAAGCAATGAGGCTTAGTTCCTTTAAAAACAGCGATTTCACCCCCTCCTTGCAGAGAAATATAAAGTTGCGAGTCAGTAGCCTGTCGAAGCTATTTTACTAATAAAAGTTTCTGTGCTGTGTTGTCATGCGCTATAATGTGTGTGCGTGCGTGCGTCTATGAAAGCAGCGTAGCCTAGGCTACTGCATATAGTTTTAGTTTAGCTATAAGCCCGAGCCCGACCCGAACCAATGGCCAAACTACATCAATAGCCAGCTTTTCCCAAGCAGATGTTGGAGTAGGCACAGGACAGAGTGGAGCTACATGGTATTAGCAGTTTGATCATGCTGGAGACAGGTAGAACAGCCTTTGATGGCATTTTCCACTTGACAGTCCATGCCAGGCCACCAATACAAGTCTCTCAGCCTCTGCTTTGTTGCGCACCGTCCCTTGATGGGTGGCATGCACCAACTGGATGAACTTTGATTGCAACGCTTCTGGAATAATCACTCAATGTGTGCCCCGAATTATGTACTCATCATGTATAGATAGCTCATTCCGAAGATGGTGATAAGAAGCAATAGCTGAGCTTTTCACGCTACGAGGCCACTCCTTTTCAATGTAAACCTTAACCTGTTGAAGAATAGGACAGGCATCACACGTAGACTTAAGCTCCCCTACAGTAACAGCTGCAAACTCAGGAGACTGTACTGCCACCATCTCAGGCTCTTGCTCTTGGCTGTAATCAGTGGCTGGAAGTGGAAGTCTGGACAAACAATCAGCTGTCACATTATCTCGGCCAGGCTTGTATTTCATGCTGTAATTAAAACACAAGAGGCGTGCAGACCATCGGGCAATTCTCATGCCTGCGCGTGCAAGGCCCTTTGTGGAAAGCAGTGTAGACAAGGGACTGTGGTCAGTGCAGAGAGTAAAGTGGCGTCCCCAGAGGTAAGAACGCCACTTTTCCGTAGCCCAAACACATGCCAAGTCCTCCTTTTCCGTTGTAGAGTACTTCCTTTCACAATCTGACAATGTTCTAGATGCAAAAGCAACTGTTCTGTAATGTCATAGTGCCATGACATTGGATTAGCACTGCACCAATGCCATAATCTGAAGCATCTGTAGTGACTGTTGTCGGTAAAGAAGGATCAAACAATGCAAGGGCTGGGCTAACAGTGATAAGATGTTTCAGATGGTTGAAATATTCCTGGGCTTCATCCGTCCAGCAAAAGCCAGTAGACTTTCTGAGTAGTGCACGGAGAGATTCCACCAATGTTGCATTATTGGGAATAAATTTGGAATACCAGTCGGCAAATCCGAGAAAAGAATGCAAGGACTGTGCATCATGAGAAGGAGGCGCTTACTGTATAGCTAGAACGTGATCTGGATTTGGATGCAAGCCTGAAGCAGAGATTACATGGCCAAGGAATGGTAGCTCAGTTTTCCTGAAATGACACTTTTCTACGTTAAGCTTCAAACCACAGTTTTGCAACCGTTGTAGTATGGATTGAAGTCCTTTTTCATGTACCTCTGGGTTGTCACCATAGATAATGTTGTTATTTGATGTCTCAAAATTTGAGACATCATCCTTTTGAAATGCACTAGGAGCTGAGGCTAGTCCATATGGGACCCGTGTGAAACGATGAAGTCCGTCACAGGTAACAAAAGCCGATAGATCCCTACTATCCTGATGCAAGGTCACTTGGTGGTATGTATTCTGGAGGTCTATTGTAGATAACATAGAAGCCCCATGCAATTCTGTAAAAACTTCCTCAATGTGTGGAAAAGAGTGACTGTCCATGACGACAGCCTTGTTTGGCTCTCTTAAATCAACACAAAGTCGAATTCCTCCAGATTTCTTTTGAGTGACCACCAATGGTGACACCTAAGGAGATGAATCCACTTTTTATATGATCCCTTCACATTCCAGCCTCTTTAACTTTTGCAAGACTGCATCTCTTACTGTAAATGGCAGTCTACGCAATTTCTGTTGGACTGGTGGCACATCTGAATGCACATTTACTTTATATACAAAGTCAGCAGCAAAACCCAAAGGCTCAGTGAATTTTACAGCAGCTTGGCCATTCTCTGCAGAAGGTACAACAGATCCATTCCTTATATTAAGATGCAAAGCAGTTAAGAGATCAATACCAAGTAATGATGTTCCGTCTGGTACAATGTAGAAAGAAGCCTGTGCACGGCGACACCAATAGGTAACAGCAATAGCAAGGCACCCCAAAACTGGGATAGTCTTTTTTATATAAATCACCAAATGAATATTAGGCACGGTAAGGGAAATATCTGAGAAGTGCTGGTGGTACAGATGCTCTGGGAGGATGGAAACAGCTGAGCCAGTATCCACAAGCAGTTCAGTGTCGACTGATTTCCCAGCCTCAGTGTGCAAAGAAACAATACATGTAAGATTTTGTTTCTGTTTCATAGGCAGAGGCATTTCAATGCTTAAGACCGTTATCAGCAACTTCTTGTACAATGCAGGTGGATGCAGAACTACGTCAAACCCTCACAAAATGTCCGACTTTACCACACTGTATGCATTTTGACTGTTTAGCTGTGCATTTAGGGTAATTTGCTAAATGTGATGTAGTGCCACAACGGAAGCATGTTTTTGCATCCAGTTTTTTCTGTGATTCATTTGATGACATCTGATGAGAAGCTGTGGACTTACATGGAGCAGATCTCTGTTGCCACCGCTGTTTTGCAACTTCACATGAGCCAGTATGCACCACTTTAACTGAAATTTCAGTGTGCTCCATAGCTTTAACTTCAGCTAATGCAGACTCAATTTGTCCCATGATCGTAATCGCCTTTTGCAGAGTGAGGTCCGTTTCAAACAGTAGACGTTCCAGTTTACGTGGAGTGCATGCTTTCTCTACGATCAGGGCCCGTATGTATAAAACTTCTCAGAAATGCTCTTAAGAATAGTCTTAAGCTTTGACTTAAGTGTAAAACAATTCTTAGTAAAAAGTAGGACTTTTCTAAGAGTAGGAGACTTTTATAAAGAAGCTAAAAGCAGCTTTCAGTAAAGTCTAAGACTGATTCTTAAGTGTTGACTGAGGTGACACATAAGTGTTGTGAACTAATGACTACAATGATGTCAACACAAATTGTCTGACCTCAACCTCTGAATCAGCCAATAGTGAGCCTCCTCATGTAAAGCCACAGCAGCACAACACCAATCATTTAATGTAACTACAATAAAATAGTTTAATTAAGACACTGAAATATTTTAATATTTAAATGTATATATTTTTTTAAATGCTTTGCATTGTGCAAAATTATCACAAATTATTACTAATGCTTCATTTTCTATTGCTATGTCTCCTCGTTTACAGTTGGAGCAATGATGTGAACATGAGTTCAATCAGTGGCTCCAACAACTCCAGGAAAGCCCACAATCCTCATAAAAGTGGCTTGTTTTTGCAATATGGTTTGGCGGTCAGTTGGAAAGTTAATTAATTGCCATATAGTAGTGGCCAAAAGTGAGGTCCGGCCTAGGAAATTTCACCCTTAATTAAAATAAATAAATAAATGAATGTTCAAGATTTTGTAAGCATATTGCATAGTTGCTTAGAGTCAGTTGTTTTATTTGTGATAATAATGCAATGAAACATGCCAAATTGTGCGGTCATAATTGTTGGCATGCTGTCATACAAAGAAATGATGAACACATGCAAAAACAAGAGGACCAATGAAATATTAATAACTTATTTTGTAGTCAGTGTGCCAGTTGTGCGTATTCGACGAAGGAGCGGCAACCACATGTGACGGAATGTCCTCTGCTGACTGCTGACAACGCAGTCACGTAGTTATCAAACATACGAATCCATGAATTCAACAGTATGGTTGGCTCACCCGGAGCTTAAACAAAAAAAACAGGAGGAGGTGAGAGAGCAAGTAGGACCATCCTCGTCGCCAATATGTTGTATATTTCACAGTAATGAACTTCAGGACCTCAAGTAGTCGGCTTACAACTCTTCCTTTATTACTACATCTCACTTATTCATGTGTCCTCTGTGTGCCCTCTATACAACTGGCATACTAGTGACACCTACTGTTTTTGCATATATCTCAATAACCACATTTATACAATACTAATTGTGTCAAAGCAGCTTTAAAGTATCAAACAGGAAAATAGTTTGTCAATAATGCAAGAAGACAATAACAAAGAGTCATTTTCCAGCTAAATTCATCTCATTGATGATTCAGTGATGTCATCATCCATCATCCAGTGTCAAGAACCAAAACTCCATCAGTGACAGAAATGGAGAAAAAACCTTGGGAGAAACAAGGCTCAGTCAGGGGGCCAGTTCTCCTCTGGCCAGACAAAACCAGCATGGTGTGGTTTAATTCCAGGCTGCAACACAGGTGCAGAGCAGAGAAAGTTGACGGAAATATAAAAACAAGTAATGTACTGATTCTCCCAAAAAATACTTAAGTACTGTAACAAAGTATTAATTAGTTACTGGATTACATTACACCACTGGAAATTATAGAAAAATAAACTGATACATTTAAATATGACCCGAGTTTTATTTTCCGGCAGTTTTTACTTTCAAGTAACGTTAGTCGCTGTGGACTTCTTCTTCAGAGGAACCAGAAGTAAAAACTTCCAGCTGACTCCTCACAAACTCATCAAAAGACCTCCATTATCTACCGCATCCGGACTCTTGTTCAGCAATCGAAACCAATGCAAGTAACCGCTTCAAATTATTCAGATGCGTGTTTAAATTTCAGTCCCTTTTAAGGTGATTTTTGGATTCTTTGATGATTTTCCATGGTTGTGGTTAAGTGATGTGAAATACTGCCAGTCTTTTCTATTCTCTCTCTTTTCCTTACTTTGTTTCATTCTGTGTATATATGTTTTAGTTAGTTATATGTTAGATATAGTTTCATTTTATTAAATCCCTTATATTCACAATGGATTGTCTCTGTTTGCTGCTCACAGTTCGAAGTCAATGAATGTTTGAACCTTTGCTACATGTTTGCTAAATTACTGCTAGCATTGCACAAAGAAGGACAGTTTATTGTTCCGTGGCCAGAAAAATAAACATTCCTTGAATCGATAAATGATTATATTGTCTGCTCGGTGGACGGACAGATCAAATAATTGTAATATTGATTCTGCTACAGTTAATGCGAAGATATAATCTAAATATTTATTATGAATCACAACCAGTTATAATTCGTCATAAATATTCCCCTTTTTAGAGCTAATAATAATAATAAAAACATTACAGTTTTGGACGGACAGATCAAATAATTGTAATATTGATTCTGCTACAGTTAATTCGAAGATATAATCTAAATATTTATTATGAATCATAACCAGTTATAATTCGTCATAAATATTCCCCTGTTTAGAGCTAATAATAATAATAAAAACATTACACTTGCTCTTATGATATTGCTTAATTATATGTGTTATAAAAACAAGATCTCATACAAGTACTTTTTTTTGCAATCATATCTTGAATTTTTGGGGCATTTATAATTTTGGTGACATTTTTTACAATTCCCCACTAAATTCTGACCTGGCACAACACCATCAAAAGAAATAAAAATAGAAATAAGTTATTGGTTGCATTTGAAGCAGGAAGTTTTAAATCCAGTCATGTTAATGATGTTAACAAATAAATCAGACTATGCACCAGCAATTTAGTGATATCCCCGCAGTTGTGGTCTTGACCGATCTTGAAGTAAAATTCTGAGACCTCTTAGTCTGAGACCAAGACAAGACCGAGTACAAATGCAGTCAAGACCATGACAAAACCAAGACCTTCAAAAAATGGACCAAGACCAAGACCAGTCTTGAGTACTAGTAAATACTACTATAATCTCTGAAATGGTTTGATCACTCCTTGTTTCTCTTTTCTATCATCCATTATTTTAACATTGGATAGTAAGTCCTCAGAAAGAAGCAGTCACTGGTGTTGTTTCAGTCTGGGCGGTTCCATCAGGTCCATCCATCCCATGATGAATTTCAGGGTTTCTAGGTCTTTTAGGCCTGGAGTTCTGGAATAGTGCAGGTCTGGAAATCTCTGGAGTTCTATGTCATGGATAACTCTGTGCTTTTTTTTCTTTTTGAGAAAATTCCCTGGCTCCACTGGTCCTACTGGCCTTCCCTTTCTACAAAAGCGCTTTTTGTAAATGAAATGATCACAGATCATAACTTAGATGTGCTCTGTTTGACAGAACCCTGGCTAAAACCCGATGATTACATTATTTTAAATGAGTCTATCCTCAAGATTACTGTTATAAACATGAGCCACATCCAAAAGGTAAAGGGGGAGGTGTTGCTACAATTTATAGTAATATTTTCAGTATTTTTCAGAGCTCTGGTTTCAAGTATAATTTGTTTTAAGTAATCGGGATTCAAATAACATTACCCAGAGAAACAGGTGTAAATGACAAATCCCCTGTGACGTTTGTACTGGCTACTGTATACAGGCCACCAGGGCACCATACAGACTTTATCAAAGAATTTGCTGATTTTCTATCCGAGTTAGTGCTGGCTGCAGATAAAGTCTTAATTGTTGGTGATTTTAATATCCATGTTGATAATGAAAAAGATGCATTGGGATCAGCATTTATAGACATTCTGAACTCCATTGGGGTTCGCCAAATATGTGTCAGGGCCTACTCATTGTCGTAATAATACTTTAGATTTAATACTGTCACATGGAATTGATGTTAATGGCATTGATATTCTGCAGCAGTGATGATATCTCGGATCATTATCTAGTCTTGTATATACTCCATATAGCAAAAGCTGCAAATTCAACTCCTTGTTATAAATATGGTAGAACCATCACTTTTACCATAAAAGTTTGGTAAATAATCTTCCTGACTTGTCTCAATTCCTCAGCATATCCAATAGCTCAGAAAAACTTGATGGTGTGACAGAAACTATTGACTCTCTCTTTTCTAGCACTTTAGATATGGTTGCTCCTTTACGCTTAAAGAAAATTAAAGAAAACAGTGAGACACCATGGTATAATGAGCACACTTGCGCCTTAAAGAGAGTAGCCTGGAAAATGCAGTGCAGCTGGAAGAAAACAAAACTAGAGGTATTTCGTATTGCATGGCGGGAAAGTACTTCTACTTATAGAAAAGCTCTAAAAACTGCTAGATCTACTTACTTTTCATCTCTCTTAGAACAGAACAAACACAACCCTAGACATTTATTTAATACAGTGGCTAAATTAACAACAAATAAAGCATCAACAGATGCAGACCTTTCCCAACAGCACAGCAGTAATGACTTTATGAACTTCTTTACGTCCAAGATCGATACTATTAGAGATTAAAATGATAACCATGCAGCTGTCAGCCACAGTATCACATCAGAATTGTACAGTACTGTATAAACTTGTCAAATCATCAAAACCAACTACATGTATGTTAGACCCTATTCCATCTAAGCTTCTAAAAGAGGTAATTCATCAATGTCTTTAGGATATGTCCCTAAACATTTCAAACTGGCTGTTTTTAAGCTTCTCATTAAAAAAACACAACTTGATCCTAGAGAATTAGTTAATTACAGACTGATTTCAAATCTCCCTTTTCTGTCAAAAATACTAGAAAAGGCAGTATTCTCTCAGCTATGTTCCTTCTTAGAGAGAAATGGTATCTCTGGGGATTTCCAGTCAGGATTTAGACCATATCATAGTACTGAGACTGCTCTCATCAGAGTTACAAATTACCAGCTCTTATCATCCGATCGTGGTTGTATTTCTCTATTAGTGTTGCGTTTGACAATATTGACCACAACATTATTTTGAGTAGACTACAAAATGATGTTGGCATTAGTGGAATTGCATTGTCATGGTTCAAATCTTACTTATCTGACCGTCATCAATACGTAGCAGTAAATGAAGAGATATCATATTGATCACAAGTACAGTATGGAGTGCCACAAGGCTCAGTACTAGGACCGCTGCTTTTCACACTTTACATGTTACCCTTGGGAGATATCATCAAGAAACATGGTGCTAGCTTTCACTGTTATGCTGATGATACTCAGCTCCCCGCAAACAAGCCTGCACTGGCCCTTCACGGGCCCACTTAGGGCTAGACTAAGGGCCCCCAGCGGGCTGCCAGCACAGGGCATCTGAGATTTTGCTCATTGGCAAAACGTTGGCCCCTTAGTGCTGGCCCTGCACGGGCAGCCCTCACTTAGCCCACACTATTAATCTACAACAGGGGTGCCCAATCCTGGTCCTGGAGATCTACCTTCCTGCAGAGTTCAGTTCCAACCCTGATCAAACACACCTGTCTGCAATTATCAAGTGCTCCTTCAGATCCTAATTAGTTGGTTCAGCTGTGTTTGGTCAGGGTTGGAGCTGAACTCTGCAGGAAAGCAGATCTCAAGGAACAGGGTTGGGCACCCCTCATCTACAACAATACATCTGTTTCACTTTAAATACTTTTCAGATATTATAACTTAAGTCCAAAGGGACAGTAGTGAAGTATTTTTACTCTGCTGTAAAAGTACTTTTCAGGTGTCTGTACTTTATCAGTGTTTTTCTTTAGAAAACTTTACTTCACAACATTCCAAAGCATAATATTGTACTTTTTACTGCACTACGTTTCATATTAAATATCATTTAATACTTAATTACATTAAAAATCTATTACTTTCTTACTTTTACTCACGTAAAATAATTCAAAGATTTACTTGAGTACAATAAAGTACTACATTTTTAATGTTCTTAAGTATTAAAGGTAAAACAAAACACTTTTATTTATTAATGAAATTATGCTTTGGAATGTAGTGAAGTAAAGTTTTCCAAAGAAAAACACTGATAAACTACAGATACTTTTTAAATTTACTTGAGTAAAGTAAAAATACTTCACTACTGTCCGCCTCTGCTTAAGTCTTTGGGGAAAACAGTTATACACATCTTAAAAGGATGCAGTCACCACATAACTAATGTCTATATTGTCAAAAATGTACAGTAGTCAAAGGGATTTCAAATCAATGGATTTATCAAATACAAAATATCAATTCATTCTATTCATGTTAATGCAGCTACATATAGCCAAAAATGCAAATACACAAATGTACAAAAAATAAATAAATAAAATAAAGCAAACAAAGCAATGTAAGATTGTAGGATTTCGTCATGTGAAAGTTGATGTGTGTGAAAGTCTTATCTGTAGTACATCAATGTCCAAACACTGTCCATAGCTGAAGTTGGCTGATAGCAAATTAATAATCCAACCTCTTTTAATGAAAACACACCACAGCTCTCAAACACCAGACTCTTCCTAACCAGGAAAAGTCAAAAATAGTCCTGACTATGGTCTCCCGTCGAAAAGAACTTTAAATCCATATTCAAATTGGACCATGATGTGGTAGCCTCACCAATAAAGAATCCTCCTAAAATGCATACAAATACACTGTCTTACACTCTCAGCATTAATCCAAACATAGGCCATACAACATCTCTGCAAAAAAACATCAGCAATCTGCACATTTAAATAGGAAAAAAACTCCTTTAGACTGGACTTGAAATGGCACATTTCCCAATCAATACACAGCACAATGTATTCAGCAGATGAGCCATGCTGGCTGCTACTGCTTGCTATTGCTAACTTTCTCTACCACATGGCTTTACTTAAAGGGATACTCCACCCCAAAATGAAAATGTTGTCATTAATCACTTACCCCCATGACGTTCCAAACCCGTAAAAGCTTTGTTCGTCTTCGGAACACAATTTAAGATATTTTGGATGAAAACCGGGAGGCTTGTGGCTGTCACATTGAATGCCAAGAAAATTACACTGTCAAGGTCCAGAAAAGTATGAAAAGCATCGTCAGAATAGTCCATCTGCCATCAGTGGTTCAATCTGAATTTTATGAAGCGACGAGAATACTTTTTGTACGCGAAGAAAACAAAAATAACGACTTTATTCAACAATTCGTCTCCTCTGTGTCTCACCGCATCACCGTAGCACCATTTTGGAGAATATCCACTGAACGCAAGCAGCATATGCTCTTCTGAGTCAGCTGCGCCACACGGATGTGCTGTTTTCGTTAAAACGTTCTAAAACACTCTAGCGTCCCTAGTGGTAAGGAAGAAACCTGCCCACAAAATTCTTATTAACAGGCTCATGTCTGGCCCATAGTGTGGGCTGCTCACAGAGAGCCTGCAGTGAGCCAAAAGCTGTGGGCCTTGCCTGGGCAAGCCCACACTGGGCCTGTTTAGGTTTGGTGTGGACTGGCCCCAGCCCACTGTGCCTGCAAAAAGTCAGCATGGGCCCCGCAAGGACATGTTTGCAGGGTCTATATTTCTTCACAGCCCGATGAAACCTACAAATTTGTAAAACTAATGGAATGCATAGTTGATATAAAAAACTGAATGACTAGTAATTTCCTACTGCTAAATTCTGAAAAAAAAACAAACAAAGGTTTTAATTATTGGACCAATAACCTCCGCATGTAATAACCTAAAACTGTCTAAGACTTGATGGCTGCTCTGTTAATTCCTCGTCATCAGTTAGGAACCTAGGTGTGCTATTTGATAGCAATCTTTCCTTTGAAAATCATGTTTCTATGTATCTTAAAAATATATCCAAACTACTCCCTATGCTCTCATTGTCAAATGCAGAAATGTTAATTAATGCGTTCATGACCTCAAGGTTAGATTATTGTAATGCTTTTTTGGGTGGTTGCTCTGCGCGCTTAATAAACAAACTCCAGCTGGTCCAAAACACAGCAGCTAGAGTTCTTACTAGAACCAGGAAGTATGACCATATTAGCCCGGTTCTGTCAACTCTGCATTGGCTCCCTATTGAACAACGAATACATTTTAAAATCAAAAATAAAATAAAAAAACGTATAAAGCCCTGAATGGTTTAGCTCCTCAATACTTGAGTGAGCTCATATCGTATTATAGTCCTTCACATCCACTGCGATCTCAAAATTCTGGCCACTTGATAATATCTAGAATATCAAAATCAGCTGCGGGCGGCAGATCCCTTTCCTATTTAGCGAAAGTTTACTAGGACCGTTGCTTTTCACACTTTACATGTTACCCTTGAGAGATATTATCAAGAAACATGGTGTTAGTTTTCACTGTTATGCTGATGATACTCAGCTCTATATTTCTTCGCAGCCCAATGAAACCTACAAATTTACAAAACTAATGGAATGCATAGTTGATATAAAAAACTGAATGACTAGTAATTTCCTACTGCTAAATTCTGAAAAAAAAACAAACAAAGGTTTTAATTATTGGACCAATAACCTCCGCATGTAATAACCTAAAACTGTCTAAGACTTGATGGCTGCTCTGTTAATTCCTCGTCATCAGTTAGGAACCTAGGTGTGCTATTTGATAGCAATCTTTCCTTTGAAAATCATGTTTCTATGTATCTTAAAAATATATCCAAACTACTCCCTATGCTCTCATTGTCAAATGCAGAAATGTTAATTAATGCGTTCATGACCTCAAGGTTAGATTATTGTAATGCTTTTTTGGGTGGTTGCTCTGCGCGCTTAATAAACAAACTCCAGCTGGTCCAAAACACAGCAGCTAGAGTTCTTACTAGAACCAGGAAGTATGACCATATTAGCCCGGTTCTGTCAACTCTGCATTGGCTCCCTATTGAACAACGAATACATTTTAAAATCTAAAATAAAATAAAAAAACGTATAAAGCCCTGAATAGTTTAGCTCCTCAATACTTGAGTGAGCTCATATCGTATTATAGTCCTTCACATCCACTGTGATCTCAAAATTCTGGCCACTTGATAATATCTAGAATATCAAAATCAGCTGCGGGCGGCAGATCCCTTTCCTATTTAGCGAAAGTTTACCTCTACAGCCCTGAATGTCAGCGGAGACCATGTCAACTAGATGCATCCCAGAGACAGATCCCCTGCAAAGACCTAATTACCTCGACAACCATCTGCACAAGACCACAGGAACCAGACAAGTCCTCTGCACCTGTGTTGCAGCCTGGAATTAAACCACGCCATGCTGGTTTCGTCAGGCCACAGGAAAACTGGCCCCCAACTGAGCTTGGTTTCTCCCAAGGCTTTTTCTCCATTTCTGTCATCGATGGAGTTTTGGTTCCTTGCCACTGTCACCTCTGGCTTGCTTAGTTGGGGACACTTGACTGATTGCACAGACACTACTGGAAGAGAGCTGAACTGGATGATGACATCACTGAATCACCAATGAGCTGAATTTAGCTAGAAAAATTACTGTTATTGTCTTCTTGCATTATTGACAAATTATGTTCCTGTTTGACACTGTAAAGCTGCTTTGACACAACCACTATTGTGTAAAGCGCTATACAAATAAAGGTGAATTGACTTGACTTCTTGTCCTTCTAATGACCAGATCATCTTTCTCCAGGAGGTTACATGTTTCAGACAACGTCTCAGTGCTTATATCTGAAACAAGAACAAAAAGAAGAGGTCTCTTGCCTTGTGTCCCATCCTTCCACATGCA
This sequence comes from Sinocyclocheilus grahami, assembly GCF_001515645.1. Classification (NCBI taxonomy): domain Eukaryota; kingdom Metazoa; phylum Chordata; class Actinopteri; order Cypriniformes; family Cyprinidae; genus Sinocyclocheilus; species Sinocyclocheilus grahami. The sequence continues at coordinate 122,515 of NW_015505969.1, forward strand.
AAAAACAACTTCCTGATCTTTCCTACCTTTCTCCAAATAATGCCTTGCTATGTGACCATCCTTTCCACATGCATGACAGACAAAGCTTTGATGAGGTCTCTCATTGTCTTGCAATGTGACCAGCTTTTCCACATGCATAACAAAGAATAACACCTGAATTTAGTCTCACAAATCTCCTTGGTCTCTGATGGAAACCACTGGAAAACCATGGAGATCATTCTCTCCTTCCAAAGGCAGCAACTGGATGTCTAGATTTTGCAGCATTCATTTGACCTCTTGCATTGAAATACTGTATCATTTTGAAATGATTTGGTCATATGGTGTATTTACATCTACATGAAGAGCAATGGCTGTGTGAACAACTCTGCAATTAATGCAGACTTAAACATGAGGTTTTGTTTAGTTGCATTTGGCACACCACTGTAACAGCTAAACATTTCCCACAACCTAGACACAAATGCCATAGGATGCTCCCCAGTTTGCATTGTCATCTCAGTTATTTCTCAAGTTACCCAAAATCAGTCCCAACAACTCTAAGTAGAGCTTCTCTCCTTGCCCCTCTGTCTGACCTTTGGTCACAAACTTGCTGTGAGAGAACACTAGTTAATGAGCGAGGAATGCAGATCTTAAGAAGTCTACAAGCATCTGCATCTGACACACTATTAACATTCACTACTTCCTCCAGTTTCGACAAGAACTCAACAGGATCCATGTTATCACGGTCAAAAGTACCCACTGCTGTAACAAGACTTTGAATGTCTATGAAAGACAGCTGTCTAACAGTTTGGCCATTTTCAGTTCTTTGATCAAGAACCCTCTAATTTTTATTTCCATTTCCAGTCTGTCTTGTTTGCACTGGTGCTACTGGGAACCTCACAGACCCATCTGAAGAATTATGTTGTTGACCAAAGGCTTCCTTGCAGTTATTCTCCTCATATTCAGAATTGGATTGGGCATGTACTGTCTAGATGTCGATTCAAACAAACCTCTAAATGACTCCCTCTCTAATTCGGACTTTGAAATTTCTTGTCTCAGTTTCACTCTCTGTTCTTTCAAAATTATCTCTTCAGCTTTGCAATTTCTCGACGCAACATTGTCGCTGATTTGAGAAATTAGTAACTTGTTTTCAGTTTTCATTTCCTCTAATATTTTTTTAGTTCCCTTGTATGAGGCAAAAAGAGCTTGAAATGCATTAGCAACTTTAGCTTTTTATTTTTAGGCATTTTGGGACAAATTTTGAATCGAGACATAGCCCTCTGATAGGGATCATCTGTCTTCTCTTTCCCATCAAACATTCCCACTGAGCCATGTTTAGCGATGCATTTAACAATCAGCTCTTCCATTTTCAAAGTCGTATTGCATTATGTGACATAATTCAGTAGTTATTCCCGACATCTTGTTTCATACTATGAGTTATCTAGTAGTCCAGTACTTCAGAAACAAATGAAGAAAAAAAAAACCCGGCCACACTATGTCATAATTTTACACTGCTTCGGACACGGCCACATTCCGTCGGGCCTAACACTTCACTACAATAATATAATACACTAATATATATGTGACCCTGGACCACAAAACCAGTCATAAAATTTTTTTTAATTGAAATTGAGATTTATACATCATCTTAAAGCTGAAAAAATAAGCTTTCCATTGATGTATAGTTTGTTAGGATAGGACAATATTTGGCTGAGATACCACTATTTGAATCTGGAATCTGAGGGTGCAAAAAAAATCTAAATACTGAGAAAATCGCCTTTAAAGTTGTCCAAATTAAGTACTTAGCAATGCATATTGCTAATCAAAAATTAAGTTTTGATATATTTACGGTAGGACATTTACAAAATATCTTGATGGAACATGATCTTTACTTAATATCCTAATGATTTTTGGCATAAAAGAAAAATCTATAATTTTGACCCATACGTTTTTTTGACTATTGCTAAAAATATACCCAAGCGACTTAAGACTGGTTTTGTGGTCCAGGGTCACATATAACACTGTCACAGTACATTGGACAAAACCACACTATGTTGGGTTTTATGTTATATTTTTAAAACAGTTTACTTAGCCACAGTACGTCGGGCAAAACCACACTGCTTCGGGGTTTAAACTTCACAGGGTTATGGTGTGTCGGACACACAACAGTGATGAAATAATTCCGAGACCACACTGCGTTGGGTCAATTCAGTTACTTTAGAAATTCATCAGAAATATATCAACTTCATATTCAGTTTCAATTATGTTAGAAACGTATAACTTTTTTTCAGTTACTTTATAAACAACAATTCCAATACAATTTTGCCATCACACTGCGTCAGGCTGATTCAGTCCCATTAGAATCATGAACAGAATTTGTACAGAATAGGCTTAAGGACTCCTCCTGCTAATACTAACTAAACCAAATTCTCTTCTATCCATGAGGGCATGTGATCAGCTAGAGACAAAAAAACAGGAAAATCTGACCACGCCCCCAAGCACTTATTATTAAAAAAAAAAATAAAAAAATAATAATAATCAGGAATCTTCAATGTTCAATGAACAGCATTTATTTGCATTTATCAAATATATTTATAAAATGTATTAAAGCATTAATTAAATGGAAATGTTTTGCAACATTTTAAATGTCTTCACTCACTTTATGTATGATTAATGAAATTATAAATGTATTTCTCTTTTTTAAATCTTTTATAAATGTGTGAGTGATATCAGTTTACACAAAAATGTTAAGCAGCAAAACTGTTTTTAACATTGATGATTATAAATTGTAAATGTTTCTTGAGCAGCAAATCGGCATATTAGAACGATTTCTGAAGGATCATGTGACACTGAAACATCTCTTTGTAAACAACAGATTTATAAACGATTCTAAAGACGATTGTTGTGTTCCCAAATACAAATTAAAGTGACTCTAACGCAGCTAGCATTTACAGTGAATCGACATTGAAAACAATGTACTGTTACAGCAGACATGTAGTACGTCAGACTATAGCCTATATTTATATAATTATATTACAATCATTGCGAATGTTATGGTAATACTAAGCAATCTCAAATTCTAACCACCATTCATAAAAATGTTAGAAAGTGAGGCGATCCATACTCAGAATTTGTGTTCTACATTTAACTCATCTAAGTGCACACACAGTAGTGAACACACACACACACACACATAGTAGTGAGCAGTGGGCAGCATATTGCTGCGGCACCTGAGGAGCAGTTGGGGGTTCGGTGCCTTGCTTAATGGTCTCACCTGAGTCATGGTTTTGAGGGTGGAGGTGAGAGCTGGTCATTCCCTCCCCCCACCGACAATTCCTGCCAGACCGGAGACTCAAACCCGCAACCTTCGGTTTATAAGTCAGACTCTCTAACCATTAAACCATTATTATAATTTTTTTTTTAAAGTGACCAGGCAAGTAACACACTTCAGCACTGATTCTACTCATGTTTGGCGCTTTGAACCATTTGAACCCCTTTAACTGTCCTGCAGGGGGGCACCACAAATTCATTCAACACTCTCAGGTCTATTCCATCCATGATGTTTTAGAAAACAATCTTTTTGCATTTTGTTTAGTTAATTGCTTAAGGTAATTTGCGTGGTTTCAATCATAATGCCGTAACCAGCATCACCCTGACCCCCCCTCGCTCTGATTTTTTTATTACTGATCTGCACGAAAAAATTGAATTCTTGATTAATCCAGAAGAATCACATCCCAGCCTTGAAATTATCTTTTGTAGATTTTTTTTAAATGAGGGGGATTCCCTGACAAAAACAGCTTAAAAGAAATAAAACCTCTTTTCTTACCGTTCCCTGCTTTTTCGGAAATAGCTCCTGGCTGGCTTGCCAATTTAAGAAAAAATTATGAGGATGTGGAAGATCTCGATGAAGATGTTTATTGCAGCAATTGTACCTTGGGTTCAATAGTTCCTGCCTCCTTCTTCCATCGTTTCAGCACCGCCGCCTCGGGCAGCCACCGGCGGTCTCCGCTCTTTCCTGCTGCTTGATCCTCAGCACCGTGATCTGCTGCCCGATCCTCAGCACAGCGATCCTTCTCAGCAGTGAGGGCTCTCTGACAGCATGCCCCTCCTTCCTCCTGGGTTTCGGCACCAATGTAACAAAGTTCTTAGATCGGGAAGAAGGAGGCGTGAACCGGCGAACATTTAAACATAAAACTTTAATAAACAAGTGAACAAACACAAAACGAAAGTAAAACATAGTAAAACAACATAAATAGTCCAGGCCTGGTCCACTCTCGTCCTTCACTGTCGTTACTCCTCCTTTTATCCTTCCGGAGCTCCTCCGTGGGACTCAAGACCAGTGAGTGGCGCAGGTGTCGCTCATTATCATTTACTCCACAGGCCTCACTCTGTTCCCACGGCTCTCGGCCCCACCCCACTCATCACACATAGGTTTTCAAAACACTCAGGAAGTCATCAATTTCCCTGAGAACTGTAGCCATTGCTTTGTGCTCCCTAAAAAGCTCCTGGGTCAGAGGTTCAAGGTGGGCGCTACACAGGGCGTTGACTTGAGATTGTCTGACTCGGATAGGGAAAAAATGCGATGCCGTTGCACTCCCGGGGGCCTCCCACAGTGCGACTCAATGAGCTAGGCCAATTAATGCGACCTGTCTCTTTTTGAAGATATTTTATCGGCCAATCCCCATTTCATCGATGGGCCGTCTGACTCCCATAATCCGTAGCCGCTCATGCTAATGCTACCACAGCTCTGCTCGCCTCAATATCGAATAGCTGGCACTTCAAATTGCATCAGACCAGGAAAGGGATGCAGGATCAGAGGTTGAATGCTTTATGTCCTGTTCATGCCCTGCAGGTTTACATTGACAGGACCAGCCCTTTCAGAAGGAGTGACAAGCTCTTCATTTCTTGGGCCCCCTCGAACATGGGGAATCCCATTTCTAAGCAATGCCTCTCTCATTGGCTCATGGAAGCCATCTCTTTGGCATTTGAATCTAAGAGAGTGCAGCATCCAGGGAGCCTCAGAGAGGCATGGCTGCCTCTTGGACTCTGTTTAAGGGGGTTTCCATGCAGGACATTTCTGCTGCTTCAAGCTGGGCCTCTCCACATACATTAGTCATATACTACCAGCTTGATGTTACCCAGACCCCGGTAGCCCATTCTGTCTTTAGTGAGGGCTCTTCGTAGCTTTGTGCCCTTAGACCCTCTACACCTTTTAAGCCTGGGTTGTCCAGCTCGGCTTATTCATGTCATTAAGTAGGTCATTTGTACCCTCCCCTGACATCAAATTTTTTAAATATATATATATATATCCCTTCAGCATGTTGTGTTTCAGGTTTCTTGTATGCATGTTACCACATGTCATTACTTTCATGGCTGGTATTGCATCCTCTCTTTGTGTGGGGTATGCTACTTGGGGATGTGTCAAGCACCCCATTTCCAGGGGACTGTCTTCTGGCTTACAGGGCTGTGAATGTATTTGGCAACCGGGAGCTGTCCATATCTCCCATAGGTGGATCTCGAACACAAGATGATGAAAGAGAAAAATAGGTTACTGTTCGTAACCCTGGTTCTCCGAAACATCAAGTGGAGAGATCCACTAAGTTTGCCCCACTTACTGCACGAGAAGCGAATATGCACACTGAGGAAAGGTAGTACGTGCAGGGGCTTTATGCACTCAGCTAAAGGGTGGCCCCTTACCTGCCATTGGGCACACACTCTTATCTGTCAAGCCAGATTTGGTGCAATTGGATGCTTCTGCAGAGGTCAGGCATAGATGCCCTTCCCATAGGTGGATCGTTCCACTCGATGTTTCAGAGAACCAGGGTTATGAACAGTAACCTATTGTTTTTATGTTTCTCTAATAATAAAAATAAATAAACCTTAAAGGGATAGTTCACCCAAAAAGGAAAACTCTGTCATTAATTACTCACCCTCATGTCGTATTCTCATATCTTCATAAAATTAAGGTTGAACCACTGATGTCACATGGACTATTTTACCGATGTCTTTACTACCTTTCGGGCCCTTGAATGTGGTAGTTCCGTTGCTGTCTATGGAGGGTCAGAAAGCTCTCGGATTTCATCAAACATATCTTCATTTGTGTTCCGAGGATGAACAAATGTCTTACGGGTTTGGAATGACATGAAGGTGAGTAATTAATGGCAGAATTTTTATTTTTGGGTGAATTAACTCTTTAAACTTTTTCAAATTTCCCTGCGGATAATAAACTTGCATATACAGTGGGTACGGAAAGTATTCAGACCCCCTTAAATTTTTCACTCTTTGTTATATTGCAGCCATTTGCTAAAATCATTTAAGTTAATTTTTTTTCCTCATTAATGTACACACATGGTAGTTCCGTTGCTGTCTATGGAGGGTCAGAAAGCTCTCGGATTTCATCAAACATATCTTCATTTGTGTTCCGAGGATGAACAAATGTCTTACGGGTTTGGAATGACATGAAGGTGAGTAATTAATGGCAGAATTTTTATTTTTGGGTGAATTAACTCTTTAAACTTTTTCAAATTTACCTGCGGATAATAAACTTGCATATATAATGGTTTCATAATATGATTGAGTGTCAGAGGCACTTAGGCATTGTGTGTTTATGAGAGCAAATGTATGTTTGCTTTGTGCTGTTGATCTAGGCCAGGGGTAAGCAAATTCGGTCCTGGAGAGCCGCAGTCCTGCAGAGTTCAGCTCCAACCCTGAAAAAAAAACTCACCTGCCTATAGCTTTAGTAATCCTGAAGACATTGATTAGCTTGTTCAGGTGTGTTTGATTAGGGTTGGAGCTGAACTCTGCAGGACTGCGGCTCTCTAGGACCGAACTTGCCTACCCCTGATCTAGGCCATTGTAATGCTGCACTGCTTCAGTTAGTGTATAAAGCATGACAGATGTGGGCTGCCGTCCTGCATTTGCAGTCCTTCTCTGTAATGAATGGGCAATCCAGTACAACTCTCAACAGACGGCCTATTGTTAACACTCAGTGGCTCGGGTGTCATTAAGTTACAATCAAACAGCAATGAATTAATGGAAATTAAGCTAAGAAGCATAACACTACGTAACCAAGAACTAAAATTTCAGGCAAACCGGGAAACATAACAAATTTACAGTTTGTGTCAGTTCTTAGACCACAATTGAAATTCTCAAAACTACTTGTTTAACCTCCACATCATCTAGTCGCTTGAGCATATCATAAAAGCAATTTCTCATTCTTCTGAAAAAACAATTACCAGTGCTTTAGTACATTAATGCAACTGATTATGTACAATTGTCTGCTGTTTCCTACGTTATCAACTGCTTATGTCATGTTGATCAAAATATATCAACTGGTTCTCTGTTGAATAGTCTTACCCCACAAAGCATCTAGGCATTAATTCATTGCATAATTCATTGAATATAAAATGGTTCAACTAGTTGTCATAATTTGTTTCTATACATTTCTACATTCTAAATATATATATATATATATATATATATATAATTATTTTTTTTTTTGTAAATGTGTCCCAAAAAAAGGATGTGAGGTGGAAGGGTAGTGAGGCAAAACGGTGGAAGAGGCAGAAGAGGTCAAGGACATAGGCACATTTCACTTATTGCGGACCATGTTCTCAGTCATGGTCTTACAATGGCTGAGGAGAGTCAAAAGGTAGAGCTGAATGCTGGGAGAACACCTGTGTCCTCAATCATTCAAATGCTTGTAGACAGGGCATGCATACAATCAAACAATGTGTACTGTACTGTAATACTGTATACTTAATGTAATGATTCATATTACAGTAGTCCACTTGCATGTTACATTATAAGTAAATATACATTACATAGAAACATGCTGTAATGTACAGTTCTGTGCAAAAGTCTTAGGCCATTAGCAAAAAAGTGTTTTTAGACAGATATTTCTCTTTTGCTGTAGTGTGTCAGTAGGAAATATCAGTTTACATTTCCAAACATTCATTTTGCCATTAATTGTAATAATCCAGTGAGATTTTTGAATGCACAAAAAGTCTGACAACAGCCAGTGCTTCACACAGAGATCTGATCTCACAATCATCCAGTCTGGCTGGGATTACATAAAGAAACAGAAAAAAACTGAGACAGACTAAATCCAGACGAACTGTGGCAACGTCTCCAAGACGCTTGAAGAAACCTATAAGCTTCAGTACTGTGTAAAGTTTTAGGCACCTGTGTAAAAATGCTGTAAAGTGAGGATGCTTTCAAAAAATAATGTCATGAATAGATTTTATTTATCAATTCATTTCTATTAATCAAATCATTGGTGTGACCACCCTTTGTGTTTAAAACAGCTTTTGTCCTAGGTACACTTGCATGCTTTTTTTCAGGTACCATTGCAGGCAGGATTTTCAAGCATTTGGAGACTGCCACAGTTCTTCTGTCAAATGCACTTACTGGTTTGCAAATGTTAAGGATGATAAGAGAAGTTTACCAAAATGAGTGCGATAAACTAAATAAACTGCACTGATGAAACTAAACTAAATGAAAATGCACTGATTAATGATTGACAATAAGATCAGGAACATGTAAATAAAGTTAATTTTGATATAACGCCGACTAGCGTTATGTAAATAGCATGGCTATTTCTCTATGTGCACATACCTGACTGCCTGCCTCTATAAAATAACAATAAAATAAAATATACTTTTCAGCCTTGGTCAATATTAAATATATTTTGCAGTTGATCTCAAATGGCTAACATTAATTACTGTTATTTTTAGTCAATTCAAAATGTTTAATCCAGGAAAAAGTAGTAAATATTATTTTCCTGTATATGAATCAGTGTACTGTGACAATACTTATTAATAATGTTTTAGATCCAGCAATATTTAGAACCAGCAGTGTGTCACTATATGGACTTGTTACATGCTACTTGTGTTTCCTTGTGTCTAAATTGATCCTCATCTTCTTGGATTATTATTACATGTTATCTTGTATTATCATCGTCTTCGTGAAAGTAAACATCAGAAGTAACTGTAATTAAATTAAAAAAGAATTAAGAGTAATCCCTTACTTTACTTTTTCCAAGGAAAAAGTGATTAAATTACAGTAATTAGTGTAATTACTTAGTAATGCATTACACCCAACACTGATTATGCTCATAATGTTTCTGGGCAATGCAGCCTACGAGTGAAATGCACTGAACACAATCACAACCCCTTTCAAAGTATAGAAGAATGCGTACCAGATTAGTTGGGGTATAGAGAACAGGGTGTTGGGATGGAAAATTTTACAATTCAGGTGGATCATTCACAATAAGACCAGGAATGTGCATTACGCAAATAGGGTTATTTTGATTTTATTTAATATTGACATGAATTATTTTGCATTTTGTCATATTTCCTGCTCCTAGATGACAGCATATCCCACACTGCCGAGGCCTTTAGATTAATCAGAAAAATCAGTTATATCAATATCAGTTTTCCAAATTCTAAAATATTAGAATTATTTACTGGATATTTGTTTACAGTGCAAATGTTGATATAATACTTGCATGATATCATGATATAACAGATTTAGTATTTGAACATTTCTTAGATCACTGAGATGAAAGAATGTGATTTAATGTATTTTAGCAATAATATTATATTACATTATTATTTTTAATATATTCAGCACAAGTAGCATTGTTTAGGATCACATAAAAGAACACAGATGTGGAAACCACTGATCCCGATGCTGAAATGACATATGCAAATGAGTCAAATGTTTTCGGGAATCTATCTCATATTCTCAGCATTAATCTGCATACCAGATTTCAACCTACTAACCCAAAGGTTAATATCACCCATGAGCCTATTATGTACAGTATTTTCAATATTGCATAATTTCTCTTGTTTTGTTTGTGTTCCACGTCCTTTATAAGTTTCCCACAGAAGAGGGGAGCGATGAGTCTGACGTCAAACAGGGATTTATGATTATGTGGGCCTTACATGTTTGATTGGAAGTGAGATGCTATTTGACGTCAGGCACACAGCAGATGTTTGTCCTTTTATAGAGTCATGAATCAAACTGTTAACATTTTAACAGCAGTCTGTATTTACAGTCTCATCTGTCTATTTGAAATCTATTAGGTCAACTAATTCCTTCCAAGAGTACATGACTGCTTCAGGTCAGCATGGCATGTCTTGGTTTGCTTTTTGTTACCTTATGTAGGTATTCTGAAAAGAGAAGTGTGGAACGGGGGCATCAATGTGGTTAGCATTCATTTAAAGATGTTTTAATTGATATTATATTCTACTCCAAATCTGGATTTGATAAACCATATCCAAAGCTGTTGTGCAATGGACATAAATGCACGTCTTTATTAAAGGGATAGTTCATCCAAAAATGAAAATTACCCCATGATTTACTCACCCTCAAGCCATCCTAGGTGTATATGACTTACTTTCTTCAGACGAATGCAATCGGAGAAATGTCCTGGCTCTTCCAAGCTTTATAATGGCAGTGAATGGTGGTCAAGATTTTGAAGCCCAAAAAAGTGCGTCCATCCGTCATAAAAAGTGCTCCACATGGGTTCCCGGGGTTAAGAAAGACCTTATAAAGCGAAGTGATGCATTTGTGTAAGAAAAATATCCATATTTAAAACTTTATAAACCAAAATCTCTAGTTTCCGCTAACTGTCAACTTTCATATGCGCACTTACGAGAGAGTAGCGTTCCAGAGGATCATATAGGATGTAGGTGTAGCATAAGCTATACAGAGACATTTTTAATGATGTTGTGTCTCTTGGAGTTTAATGGGCACAAATTCATATCAGTATGTCCAAAACATGAAGGTAAGATCTTATGGAATTACAAATGAACCACTTATTTTGAAATCTTGTCAGTGCACTGACATTTGTTATGACACCCGCTTCAAACATTACAAAACTCCTAATATCGTTCATTACATATACATATATTAAAAACAGAAAACATATATCATCAATATCAGTAAAATAAGTAAATTAAATAACCCAGTGAAGGGTTGTAAAAATGTGTACACCCCATGATTACATTCAACAAACGTAATATTCATAACTACTCTGACCCTTCTTGGTACTGATTGTACAAGTTTACACAAACTATCACATCTTGTTGTATCACATCTTCGCTCATCACGAAATGAAAGATTAAAGTGAAGGCCTGGTTATTTCAGTCCAATTATTTTTGTTATTAGAGGCCAACCATGACCTGAGGGTACCTGCACAGTTTCAGCACAGCACCACCTAGTGGTCGGGAGATGTGAAAAATCGATATTCTTGCTTATAAATTCTGAACGGAAAAATCACAAGACTAGTATATTCATATTTGGTTTGACATACAAAGTCGAACCATACCAATTTTCTCATGTCAGCCATTTTGGGCATCTGCCATTTTAAATTTTTCATAAAATGCTTTTTTTTCATGAATGCATTGGAGTATCATTATGAAACTCAGTATGTGTCTTCGACGCCATGCCCTGAAGGTACTCAAAAAATTTTGGGGCAGTGCCACCATGTTGTCAAATATTATAATGAATATTATAATAACGGTGATATGATTTTTAAACATTTCCGATATTTCAATATACAATACCAGTGTTTCCCATACATTGATTTATGGGAAACACCACACCACATTGATTTGTGTCCCGCCACAATATCAACACCGACCGCCACAAATAGATTTTCCAAAAGGCTTTGACAGTTTGACTTTGTTGAATAAACTTGAGCACTGCACGTTTCAAAATCAAGACGCGGCGCAGGTGTTTTATATGAATGTATCTTTGAAGGGAACGACTGTCTTCAGAAAAGTTTCTATGGCATTTTCATTTTACCTGATAGAGTAGCGTTTATGAGCGGAGCGCTGCTTAGTTTACATCCGTTACCAGGGAAACCTCCAATGTTTTAGAACTTCTGCCGCTCCAAAAGTGCCTCCTCCTGGCAGAGAATTAGCATTTTCAATCAGCCCGTCTCCAGCAACATGTGTTTTTGTAGTTGCTCACTCTTTTTTTCTGTTTTCTGCAGCAACTCTGAGCACTTTTTATATTCTTTATCCTGGCTGAAGCAGTTTTGTTTCAGTCTATAAGAATAATCAACCTATGTTATAGTTTAAAGTTAAAGATATTAATGTTAATAAGGTGACTCTGACAGTCTTATGTTTATTTGACAGTGATTTCATATTTCTTGTATGTATGAAAGCTAAATACAAATAAAAGGTGAACATTAATTTATTTGTACAGTTTATATTTCTAAAATATTATATAATTTTATAGGAGGAGGTTTCATAGACTTGGCTAATACATTTTTCAGAAGTTTGTAGGTACAGGCATCCATTGTGGGCGTTCTTGGCAGTTTTTCTAAGGCTTTTTAAATTATTGTTCATATCGATATCAGAATTATATCGTATCGACCGAAATTAAGAAATATATTGTGATATCAATTTTGGCCATATCGTCCAGCCCTAGCTTTTGGGTAGTTTTGCCTATTGTCATGAGACTGGTATTGGTAGATTCCTTGCATCATGCCGAGAACATTGATATCAATTGTGCCATAATCAGCCAAACTTCCTGTCAGCCATTTTGATTTTCTTTGTAAATCTCAAGATTTACAATTTTTCTCAAGATTTCTTCGTAAATCTTTTACTGAAAGTAAATCTTTTCACCAAATTAGACTCAGATCAAGTTATGGATTTTGTGTCGATAAACAAAATGTTTTTTGTTTAAAGGTCCCATATTGTCAAAACTGAAATTTCCTGGCTTTTTTCATGATAACTGAGGTCTAGGGGCTCTTTAACTACCATATAAGTTTCAAAACAGTCAGTCCACAGTAAAATTCACACAGCCTGCATAAAGTAGCTGTGATTTTTCACGAACCGTTGTGACTTCCGTAAAAAGTTGACGTCAGAACTACACAGTCACTACACAGTCACTGATATTTTAAGCTCCTTATGTAGCCGAATCTGCGCTGGTTTGAATGGGCCGCCTCCAGTTTCCCCTTTGTTTTGCTGCCTCCAGCTAGCGCTGTGACGTCGGCTGACCCTAGTTACCTGTGGTTGGCCTGGCCGTGTGTCACTCAGAACACAACAGGCCAATCAGAAGAGAGGCTCATGAATATTAATTAGACAGACCAAAATCGACCCGTTCTCAACAGAGCTCCTGAGAGAGGAGCTGTAAAAATATATTGAGATGGTTTTTGGTACTTATACCGCAAATATATATTCTTCAGGACATCAAAACCTAAAATAAAAAGCCAGAAAGGTGTACAATATGGGACCTTTAATGCATCAACGAATTTGCTGACATGATGCCAAACTGAGGCTGTATCTCTGCAAAGCTTTGACATATTGACACCATGCTTTGTGTGTGCCATTGCTGCCTCACACTGAACAAATAACATCAATTTGTTAACAGCACCACCTATTAGTCAAAAATAATGAACCATTAAATCACTAGTGGTTGTATTTATCTTTCAGCCATTTTTGACTAAAATCATCTTAAAATGGCTTCAATTACTCATTGCTGCAGTTGGATGCTTGCTTGCTTCTGTAGTGCTTGGCTCCTTAATTGCTGCTTGCAGCTATATTTTTTGTATTACTTTTAGTACAAGAGGATTCCCAAATAAGTGTTTTAGGTGTTAAAAGGATAGTCCATGCAAAAAAATGAAACTTCTGTCATCCTTTACTAACCCTCTTGTCATTCCAAACTTGCTTCTTTCTTAGAAATGTTAAAGACGGTATTTCTGAAGAAAGTTGGGTGCCAGTTTCGGTTCCCTTTGACTTACACTAAAAATACATTGGAAGTCTAAAGGAACCGAAACGGTTTGGTTAACAACATTCTTCAAATTATTGTTTGTGTTTTGCAGAAGAAAGAAAGTCATACAGGTTTGGAACAAGATGAGGGTGAGTAAATGATGTCAGACGTTTTATTTTAGACTGTCCCTTTAACACTCGTTTGTACCATTGTGCTATTGTGTGCAAAGAAATACAGTGGTGTGAAAAAGTGTTGGCCCCCTTCCTGATTTCTTATTTTTTTGATGTTTGTCACACTTTAATGTTTCAGATCATCAAACAAATTTAAATGTTAGTCAAAGATAACACAAGTGAACACAACATGCAGTTTTTAAATGAAGGTTTTTATTATTAAGGGAAAACAAAATCCAAAACTACATGGCCCTGTGTGAAGAAGTGTTTGCCCCCATGTTAAAACTGTGGTTTATCACACCTGAGTTCAATTTCTCTAGCCACACCCAGGCCTGATTACTGCCACGCCTGTTCGCAATCAAGAAATCTCTTAAATAGGACCTGCCTGACAGGTGGCCCAACCAGTTATTAGGTTTAGGGGGCAAACACTTTTTCACACAGGGCCATGTAGTTTTGGATTTAGTTTTCCCTTAATAATAAAAACCTTCATTTAAAAACTGCATGTTGTGTTCACTTGTGTTATCTTTTACTAATATTTAAATTAGTTTGATGATCTGAAACATTAAAGTGTGACAAACATGCAAAAAAATAAGAAATCAGGAAGGGGGCCAACACTTTTTCACACCACTGTAAGTCTCCTGACAAAAGCGGTTCCATTGTTTTCAGCATTAGTGAAGGGAAGTCTGATTCTTTTCCACGAACCGGTTCTTTAACTATTACATAAGCTGGCTCAAACTCTGATTAAGTCAAACCATAAATCTATTTCCAGTAGACTAGGAATGATTTGTTATACTATAATTTTTCCTCTTCTTAAGTGTTGCCAAGAAGGGTTGGTGAAATCTCTGGTTGGGATATCGCTTTTTTCAGGTCAGAGTGACTGTCGGGCATGTTTGAAAATGAGTTGTGACTGAGCAACTTGTGGATAAGTGACTCAAGCTGCAAACTGTTTCAAACGATTCAGTCTGATTTGGTGTACAGGTTCATCCAGCTCACTAAAAAGAACCAGTTCAAAATAACGATTTGTTTTCAACATCACTAGTCAGCATTAAGTCTAAGAATGATTCTTCAGGCAGGCTATGTAACACTTTAAATAGGAACTACCAAATTAATAAATAGCAATTTCTTGACAATTAAATGCTTTGGTTCAAAATACTCACCTGCTGATCAAAACTTGAACCAGAATTTTTTTATTTAGTCACTTACTAGAAAAGAGTGTACTTTGCTAAGAAAATCTTGTAACACTTTAGTATAGGGACCAAATCTCACAATTAACTAGCTCCTTGTTAGCATGCCTATTATTAACATATTGGCTGTTTATTAGTACTTATAAAGTACATATTCTGCATGACCATATTCTACATCCCTAATTCTGCCCAATACCTAAACTTAACAACTACATTACTAACTATTAATAAGCAGCAAATTAGGAGTTTATCGAGGCAAAAGTCATAGTTAATGTTTTGTTAAAGGGGTCATATGATGCTTTTTTAAAGATCATTATTTTGTGTATTTGGTGTAACAGAATATGTTGACATGCTTTAATGTTCAAAAAACACATTATTTTTCAAATACTGTACATTATTGTAGGTCCTCTATGCCCCGCCTCTCTCAAACGCTTCGTTACATTTGGGCGGCATTATGCTAATATTTCCACATAGTGAGGTAGATATGTGGGGGCGTGTTAGAACGAGCCGTTTTAGGGGGGCGTGGCAGAGTCTTAACTTTGATAAAGAATATCTCTTTGGTTTTGAGACTTTAGTCTTTGCAACTTCAGGGATCTTATCTATGCACAATCAGCTTGTAACACTCCAAAGAGAAAGGAAAACTTGAAATCGCATCATATGACCCCTTTAATAGCAAGAATTGGACCTTAAAATAAAGTGTGACCGAAAATCTTATTTTCTTGATTAAAATTGACTTGCTTTTACAGTAATTGTTCAACCACACTTACTGGAACATTATATCTTCAAGGAACCCTAATATATGTCTTCTATGTAAAGATAAATTGCTAAATTAGTTTCAGAGGGGGTGTACCCATTTATGCTGGGTGCTGTATAGACCTTATGCACCAGAGAAACAAGTGAGCAGCCATCTTTAGAATTTTGAGTTTGAATTGACGTTTTTGCGGTAGCACGGTATATTTCTATACACCTTATGTGGCCCTGCCCCTTTTCAACACTGCACTTGTTGTGTTCTGTCCTACGGTGTGTATTTCCACATGTATGAAGTTAAGATCTTTGGATTTATGAACCGCTCATTTTAAAATCTTCTCGGTCTACTGACATTTGTTATGACATCCGCTTCAAACATTACAATGCTCATGATAGCTTTTGCTAAATCTACACCACAAGTAAATCCACTTCACCAGCCCTTCAACAGCGATGCCATAGAAATATACAGAGCTACCACAAAAGCAGGTGTTCAAAGACAAAAGTCTATAGATGGCTGCACACTTGTTTCTCTGAAGCATAAGGTCTATATTATTACCCTTTACTTTTTATGCTATTTTCAGACAGTCACCCATATCAACTTTCATCTAGCTGCTGTGCTTTCCACAGAAATACTTTCCATTTTCACACCTTTTTTTCTTGTTGTGTGTGTAACTCGAATGACAACTTAAAACTTTGTAACAATTCAGAAATAATTTCGTGAAGTGATATGAAGAAACTGCAAGTTACGGAAACGTAGCTAATCAAAATAACGTATGTAATCATGTCCCAATAAAAAAAAAATCATAAATAAAAGCTGGAATATACTACACTACTTTTGTCAAGCCAATCTTCAGATTTGAGCTGACAGATTTCACAGAAAATCGCATAGTGAATGATGGGCACAGATTTTTTTTTTTTAGCTTCAGCCAATGAATCCATCCAGTTGCAGCATATCAAACTTGTTTGATATTTTGAGACAATTTTAGAACACATTTTTAATTTCATGTGTCTCCTGGATATGAAAAGCCATATAGTGTTTTCCAGCCTTATGTCACTCAATATGCATTGATGATTTTACCATGGTTATTTTAGTCTCTCTGCTTTACCTTATAAAATCACCACCACATGGCATCATATGACACTTCACGCATGCCCTCAGTGACGTGCCTTATGTGTCAGTAACTAGCAAATGGAGTGACTAAATGTCACTACTCGCTTTATTTCTAAAATGCATCAATTGTGTGAAAAATCACATCTAACAATACCACAGAACAGTAGCCTTATAGTAGTAGCAGTATAAATGTGAGAAGAGGGTTGAGGTTGGACAATGCACATACAAGCACTCATGTAAATATGAGCACATATGGCCACAAAAGCCTCAGTTTACAATCAATAGACATGCACCATGTGGCTTATATGGCACCGATAGCAGTGGAGGATGGAGGGGAACTGTACAGGGAGGAAGAAAGAAACCAGACTATTTTCTCCTCCATTTGCCAATGGATCAATAAATACATGTCAGCTTCAACAGTGTGTAGACCACACAAACATTTCCACAGGTCCCAGTGGGAGTGCTTTAGATTAACATCACACAACCATCTCTGCTATTTTTCCATTACGCTTTGGTATGATAGTTGACTAGCTTATAGCATCTCTCATTAACTGCAATTTGCTAATGTTGCCAAAGTTTCAGTTGTAAATACACTGTATTGTATTATCTGCAAGACATATGCATTCACAATTGTATATTTTACATCAGGATAAATTGTTTAAAACCACGTGTATACTAAATATAGCAGTTATACACAGTATAACAGTTCTGCATTGATCTTGATATATACAAATCTCTGTTATACTTTAGGTAACACAATCTGAGCTGCTGCAACAGCATATCTTATCACTGACAAGTATAAATAAAAAAAAAAGATGTAATGATGAATTAGGCCTAAATTTACACTCCCAAAGTATAATGCTTTGAGATTAGAGAATACTTAAGAATCGTTTGAAAGAAACTTCTCAGATTAGTATTTTTCCCCGCCTTGAGTCCTAATGGCATAAGCTTTCTCACAGACTTGTTGGGCGCTGTTCGCTAAGGTAAGTATCACTATGATTGATTTTACTTGGGGTTTAATGTTTGTTCAAATCTTTAAACCTCAAGTTTTATTTATTTATTTTGATTAAGACATTACAATCAAATGTGATTTTTTTCCCCCATTCTATCAGACCAGTCTTTACTGGTATAAAATAAATGCTATTATTTTATAATTCTCAGGTAAATATGTTGACTGAAGAGTAATACAAAATAATGAATAGGTATCACAATTGCGCCATCAACTGTCCAGCTTGTATTTCACTCCCAATCACATCTAGTGCAGTGGTTCTCTACCTTTTTCGACAACACTATTTGATGCATTGTTTGAGTAACTTGAAAACTAAAATAATTATAATTGAAACAATTACATTTCTACATTTCAGAAGTTCTAGGAGCTGAATGTTCTTCAGGGTTCCCATGTTTTGACCAATAAAGTTACATTACTCTTCCGATTTGTGATTTACTAGATAAGGGGGGCAAAGGATAAGATTTGTACTTTTTTTTTTTACTCCGAAAATCTACAATACTACTTTACTACCATTTTTCCTTACTGTGAAGAACCTTTTGTGCAATGGAAAAGATCCATCGATGTTAAAGGTTCTTCTTAGAACCATATACGCCAATAAAGAACCTTTATTTTTAAATGTGAATAAAATATTTTAGAGCTCATCTTAAATAGTATTCATGTCTAGAAATATATTTTTTAATTAGGCTACCTCATTTATATGCAGATTTTATATGAACGCAGGAGAGACCTGGTTCTTCTTCTTCTTCTTCAAAAAAAAAATGTTTTACCCCAATATCGCTCAAGGCCCCAGGCCATATTAATGATTCAACTGCTTTTCATATGTAGGTCTTGTGACGTCTTGCTTTGTAAATTGTTACATTTCTAATATGTATTTACAATAAAACATCTTAAAATAGTAAAAGTGCAAATGAGGTCCTTTTGAATTCTTCTGAGTGAACCAATCACGACGGCACATAATTAAAAAGGCAAATCACTGTATTTCATGTCTTATGCAAAAGGGAAAAGTAGGTGCGTCTCTATTTAACCCCAGATTACAGCTACAACCAGCAGAGTTCCCAAATATAGTTCAGAGTCAGCTGGAGACCTCTCGGGTGAGTGAGCAGATTAGCTTGGAGCTGATGACAAAACCTAACAAGTCACAGTTGCATATGACAACATGAACAAAAAACACAGAAGTGTATGCATAGACGTATACATTTATTTTTTATTGGAAAACACCAACACATTTTTCACATATTATCCATACAGATTTCATTTGTTGAGTATTACCAGTCTGGTTGCTCACTTTCAAACCCTGCAAAACTGTCAAAACAGTCCAGAACAGAGTAAGATATGCCATGTAAAGCTCTTCCACAGGAGTAATACATTTTGGCTA
Source organism: Sinocyclocheilus grahami (assembly GCF_001515645.1). NCBI lineage: Eukaryota > Metazoa > Chordata > Actinopteri > Cypriniformes > Cyprinidae > Sinocyclocheilus > Sinocyclocheilus grahami. The sequence goes on from NW_015505969.1 coordinate 141,815, forward strand.
GAAAAAAAATAACCCAATTATTAGACCAATAACAAGCCCTTCATAGTCTTGCTAGCAGCATAATTCCTTTTGCCCCTCAAAATAACCAACATTCCACAGTTTCACCTTTATTGGTCGTCTTGCAAGCAGAGCGTAAATTAAATTTGGAGCACTTGACAACAAGAAGTTCTGACAAACCCACGAGAGCAAGAGACAAATGAGCCAGAAAAGCAGCAGCAGCAGGTTCCTCTTCGGTGGTTGGATGTATACTCTACACCAAAATGCAAATATATAGATATTTGTGTGTATATTCATAGATTGGGAACATAATTCTTAATTGACTACAATATCTTTTGCAAGAAAGTTGAGGTTTACGAGTATTATGGCACATTTCAAGACCATGGATCAAACAAAAGTCACAGACCTAACTAGAATAACAACAGGCAATGCAAAGTTTTACCAGATGTTAATATTGGAGAACAGTACATTTAGAAAGCATTATGCATTATGATAGCATTATGATTATCTATGTAACTATATACTTTACAGTTATGCTATTTGCGTTACTCTGTCACATTTCAATTCTGCTATACATACTTTGCATCTCCACGCTCCCACGAAATTTGAAGTCATCAAAGACAAAACCCACATTAACATAAAGGTTTAAACCAGCTGACGGAAACCACTGGCTCATGCCTTAAGTACATGCCTTATAGCCTATAAAGAAACTCGTCAAGTCATACTTCGCCATTAAACCGCAGTTATATAGCGTATGAGCATGATGTCGGGTTTTTACAATATGTATGTCTTCATAAACATCCAGTTTTGTTCTTGTTTGGAGTCTTAAACAGGAGAAGGCAATACGCAAAAGCATGACTTCACAACAGGGGTCACACACAGTTGTTTTTGCTCAGTTTGTATTGAAGGGAGCACTGTGACCCTGGACAATTTACCACAATGTTTTAGCATTATATA
>NW_015505969.1:143552-144226 GCF_001515645.1 Sinocyclocheilus grahami
ATATATATATATATATATATATATATATATATATATATATATATATATATATATGTGATGAAAGAACACTCATGAAAGGAGGTGTTCTCAGCAGTTAAACACTTGACTTCAACTCGTGTGCGACTAAAGTGACGTTCTGTCCTCAATTTTTGTCAGGTCTGGAGACGTTTGCTCCAAAAGGGCTCATGCAGTTATGCTTGGTCCATTCACTTCTGCTGGGACAATTCTGCTAGTATTTTTCACAAATTGCTTTTGAAATTTGATTTTTTTGGTAAGAGATCAAAGAATTAGAAATTCTAACACTCTCTAAAGTAAAATTTTGACTTTTTTTTGTTATTTTTAAAGACCTTAGACCTTTTTAAAGTGATCTTAGTAGGACAAGCAATGCAAGAGAGAAAGATAGATACAGGATAAGCCAATCCTTCACTTTGCAGTCATCATCTGGACAAACTCTGTGAACAAAGACAGAAAAACAGATAATAGTAATGATGACTCCTAAAACTGACCAATGTTTAAAAAAGAAAAAAAAAGGCTTTTTCTTTCTCAAATAAGGTCAAGGCCTACTATGAAATAATTTTGGAATGTACTGGAACAGTTTCATCAACATTAGGCCAATTAACAATTTGGTTAAACACACACACACACACACACACACACACATACATACATACATA
>NW_015505969.1:144469-149925 GCF_001515645.1 Sinocyclocheilus grahami
TGTGTGTGTGTCTATATATATATATATATATATATAGACACACACACATACATACATACACACAGTATATACAGTATTAGGGGTTGAACGACTTCTGATTTTTGAAAGTCGAGTCGAAGTTGACTAGTCGCTGATGATGTCATTATAGGGCTGGACAATAATTCAATATCAATATGTATCGCGATATAATTATTTTCAATAACGGTGATATGATTTTTAAACACATTTCCGATATTTCGATATACATTACCCAATATTTCCCATACATTGATTTATTTGTGGCTTTCGACTTCGTTGAATAAACATGAGCACTGCACTTCTGCGGGTGTTTTATATGAATGCATCTCTGAAGGGAATGGACTGTCTTCAGAAAACTTTCGATGGCGTTTTCATTTTATCTGATAAAGAAGCATTCATTACTCTTCATTGATTACAGCCATTACTGGAGAAGCCGCTAGTCCTACCACTCTCAAAACGCCTCCTGCTGGCAGACAAGCTGTTTGCATTTTCAATAAGCCCATCTCCAGCAATGTTGTTGTTGTTGCTCTTTTTTTTCTGCAGCAACTCAGTTGCTTTTCATGCTCTTTACACTGGCTAAAGCACATTTGTTTCAATCTATAAGAATAATCAGCCAACACTGCCAGTTAAAAGTTTTTGAACAGTAAGCTTCTTTTATTTTTTTACGAATTCTCTTCTGCTCACCAAGCCTGCATTTATTTGATCTAAAGTACAGCAAAAACAGTAACATTTTGAAATATTTTTACTATTTAAAATAACTGTTTTCTATTTGAATATATTTTAAAATATTTTTAAGCTAATTCCGCGTTATACAATAAATTCCGTTTTTATGACTGAATTCTGCGATTCTGTCCATGTTTTCTGCATCGCGGAAGTCATAGGGCCCTACTAATGTAGCAAAGGAATATGATAAGCTCATTGTGAGAGTAAAAGATGGGGACATTGTTGTTTATTTACTTAGCATTGAGTCTCTCCATTTAGGTGACAGCGTAGCGTTAAATCACCATTCAACAGACTCAAGCCACCACCGCATTGCCGTCTGTTGGACTGCAGAAAGATACTAACTTTTCAATCTGCTACGTTACTGACAGTACTGACAAACTGTGCTGACACAGTGTCTGCGCCGCAACAGGACGCGACAAAGAGACCATTGAAATTCATTTGAACTTTGTGTCAGCACGTCATAAATAGAACGAGGCATCAGTTTACTGCATCCAGTGTAGACAACATCACTGATTATAATGGTTTCTATTCTGCACGGCGCGTCAAAATACAATAGAATTCTATTGTATTTTGTCACGCCGCGTGATGTGATGTGACCGATGTGATAAGCATGAGTTCTGGGCCGCTGCCGGTATAAACACCAGCATTGACTGAGTGGCCGTAACACAGGCTTTAACGCGCCGCAGACGCATGCCGTGAAGCGCAGATCAGCTCTAGTCTCTAACGTCACTGAATCTGCTGTTAAAAATAAACCATCCATTCATCATATCATCATGCAAAACTAAGAATTAGAATCATTGTAATATGACGATCAAATATAGGTGCAGGTGGGTGGCGGGCGGATGATTTGAAGCAGCGGACTCGGGTGAAGTTTGAGCTCATCCGCGCATCTCTACACTACACTGACCTAGGTCGCCAGTAGCAAACAATGGAGTGCGCTCTGCTGGACAATCTAAGTAATTACACCATTCAGAAGCATTTAATCTGCGTTATATGTTCTGTAAAACAAACAAAAAAAAATGTATATATCGGCGCATATTCGCCGATACGATATATCTGCGATAGGCTCATATTGGCCAATAATATCGGCAAAATAATATATCAGTTGGCCTCTAATAGTAATTATTAAGAAAAGAAGTGGACGAAAAGATGCAACGTTGCAGGTGATTTTGCTTTGGAACCTTCAGAAATCTTTAACTCGATTTTTCTCAATTTACTTTGCTGACTTTATCGACTTAAAACAGGTGTAGCTCAGTCATTTTTCATCCGATTCCCACAAGTCATACATCATTTTGAAGGTGTTGTAATAGAGAATGAAAATAACTTTTTTTTAATTGCTCATTGTGACTCATTTTGCCAGCACAGAGCAAATATATGTATACACACCGATTAGGCATAACATTATGACCACCTTCCTAATATTGTGTTGGTCCCCCTTTTGCTGCCAAAACAGCACTGACCCATAGAGGCATGGACTCTACTAGACCCCTGAAGGTGTGCTGTGGTATTTGCCACCAAGATGTTAGCAGCAGATCCTTTAAGTCCTGTAAGTTGCGAGGTGGGGCCTCCATGGATTGGACTTGTTTGTTCAGCACATCCCAGATGCTCGATTGGATTGAGATCTGGGGAATTTGGAGGCCAAGTCAACACCTCAAACTTGTTGTTGTGCTCCTCAACCATTCCTGAACCATTTTTGCTTTGCGGCAGGGCGCATTATCCTGCTGAAAGAGGCCACAGCCAACAGGGGATACCGTTTCCATGAAAGGGTGTACATGGTCTACAACAATGCTTAGGTAGGTGGTACATGTCAAAGTAACATCCACATGGATGGCAGGACCCAAGTTTTCCAAGAAGAACATTGCCCAAAGCATCACACTGCCTCCGCCGGCTTGCCTTTTTTCCATAGTGCATCCTGGTACCATGTGTTCCCCAGGTAAGCGACGCACCCCACCATCCATGTGACGTAAAAGAAAACTTGATTCATCAGACCACCTCAAGGCCACCTTCTTCCATTGCTCAGTGGTCCAGTTCTGATGCTCACGTGCCCACTGTAGGCGCTTTCGGCAGTGGACAGGGGTCAGCATGGGCACCCTGACTGTTCTGTGGCTATGCAGCCCCATACGCAACAAACTGCGGTGCAATATGTATTCTGACACCTTTCCATCAGAACCAGCATTAACTTCTTGAGCAATTTGAGCTACAGTAGCACTTCTGTTGGCTCGGACCACATGGGCCAGCCTTCGCTCCCCACATGAATCAATGAACCTTGGCCGCCTGTTCACCACTGTTTCTTCCTTGGGCCACTTTTGACAGATTCGGACCACTGCAGACCGGGAACACCCCACAAGAGCTGCAGTTTTGGAGATGCTCTGACCCAGTCATCTAGCCATCACAATTTGGCCCTTGTCAAACTCACTCAAATCTTTACACTTGCCCATTTTTATCCTGTTTCTAACAAATCAACTTTGAGGACAAAATGTTCACTTGCTGCCTAATACATCCCACCCAATAACAGGTGCCGTGATAAAGAGATAAACTTTGAGGACAAAATGTTCACTTGCTGCCTAATACATCCCACCCAATAACAGGTGCCGTGATAGAGATAATCAGTGTTATTCACTTCACCTGTCAGTGGTCATAATGTTCTGTGTGTGTATATATATATATATATATATAAATGTTTTTTTAAGTCACCTTTGCCTCACCAAGGCTGAATTTTGATCAAAAATACTTGTTTATAAATAATAATCTAAAAACAAATTGCTTTCTATTTTTATATATTTTAAAATGTAATTTATTCCTGTGATGCAAAGATGAATTTTCAGCATCATTACTCCAGTCTGTATGCTGATTTGATGTAAACTGTTACACTGCTTAATATTTTTGTAATATTGTCAAACTAAGTTTCTCGTACTTGCACTTTAACGGACAAATACACCTTGTCAATTTGAACAATAAAGCGATTTTAGCGCATTCAAGCGCAAGACGACGCAAACAACAACACCATTCAGTGTTCTGTGTCCACGGCGCACACATATAGAGCCGTGTCTCAGGCAACGAGAAAGTCCTGTATGGCGTTTCTTTCCGCGTCTTCTTGCGCTTGAACAGACAAATACATACACTATATTTGTTGTAAAGTTTTTGTCCCCTAAGCTGCACCCTCAAAGCAGTGCCACACCACTCTTAGCCTGTTCAGTTCCGTTAGCCCCAAGCTCCACCCACCCAATCTAAAGTCAATTAGAGCTATCTTACAGACTTTATTAGCTGCACCTGTGTCCACAACTTATGCCTTTTTGTTGCATGTGGTTGTACTGTGCAGAGGACTGAGTTTTTACTCCTTCCATTCTGTTTTTCCTGTGTGTGCGTAATTAACCATATAAGTGCCTTTGTGTGATGCTAAATATTATTTTGTATGACTTAAGTTTGGCCTAATTTGTGTTTATTTTCATGCTTGCTCTAGTTTCTGTTTAGGCATGTGCTTTCGTTATTTAATGTGCAGTTGGTGGAACATTGTAGTTGCCTTGTACCTTATTTAGCACTGTTTATTGGTAAACTAAAATCCTGTATATTTGTTCCTCTTCATAGAAACCACACGCACATCTATTGACTAGACAGGACCTGTTCTTACCGACAGCCCCACTGGCTTCAAGCTAGCTACATAAACATCTGCCACCTCCTTAGCATGGTTCCTCCTTTTCAATATTAGACCCATAAATTGTGTTTAAAGTGACCGTGCATAATTTACCAACTGCTGTCGGTGTCCCTAATGTTAATTAAGCTTTACAATGATTAATCTAAAATGTAATTTAAAAAATAACATATAAAAATAAAATATATAAAAATATAAAGCATCTTTAATTTGTATCATTGTTCTATTTACAGTATTTATTTGTGCTGTTGCTTGTAATTCATGTACAGGTGCATCTCAATAAATTAGAATGTCGTGGAAAAGTTGTTTATTTCAGTAATTCAGCTCAAATTGTGAAACTTGTGTATTAAATTAATTCAGTGCACACATACTGAAGTAGTTTAAGTCTTTGGTTCTTTTAATTGTGATGATTTTGGCTCACATTTAACAAAAACCCACCAATTCACTATCTCAACAAATTAGAATATGGTGACATGCCAATCAGCTAATCAACTCAAAACACCTGCAAAGGTTTCCTGAGCCTTCAAAATGGTCTCTCAGTTTGGTTCACTAGGCTACACAATCATGGGGAAGACTGCTGATCTGACAGTTGTCCAGAAGACAATCATTGACACCCTTCACAAGGAGGGTAAACCACAAACATTCATTGCCAAAGAAGCTGGCTGTTCACAGAGTGCTGTATCCAAGCATGTTAACAGAAAGTTGAGTGGAAGGAAAAAGTGTGGAAGAAAAAGATGCACAACCAACCAAGAGAACCGCAGCCTTATGAGGATTGTCAAGCAAAATCGATTCAAGAATTTGAGTGAACTTCACAAGGAATGGACTGAGGCTGGGGTCAAGGCATCAAGAGCCACCACACACAGACGTGTCAAGGAATTTGGCTACAGTTGTCATATTCCTCTTGTTAAGCCACTCCTGAACCACAAACAACGTCAGAGGCGTCTTACCTGGGCTAAGGAGAAGAAGAACTGGACTGTCGCCCAGTGGTTCAAAGTCCTCTTTTCAGATGAGAGCAAGTTTTGTATTTCATTTGGAAACCAAGGCCCTAGAGTCTGGAGGAAGGGTG
>NW_015505969.1:150145-157371 GCF_001515645.1 Sinocyclocheilus grahami
TTTTGGAGCTTTGGAGCACTTCATGCTTCCTTCTGCTGACCAGCTTTCTGAAGATGCTGATTTCATTTTCCAGCAGGATTGCCAACACTCCCACACTGCCAAAAGCAAAAGTTGGTTAAAAGACCATGTTGTTGGTGTGCTTGACTGGCCAGCAAACTCACCAGACCTGAACCCCATAGAGAATCTATGGGGTATTGTCAAGAGGAAAATGAAAAACAAGAGACCAAAAAATGCAGATGAGCTGAAGGCCACTGTCAAAGAAACCTGGACTTCCATACCACCTCAGCAGTGCCACAAACTAATCACCTCCATGCCACGCCGAGTTGAGGCAGTAATTAAAGCAAAAGGAGCCCCTACCAAGTATTGAGTACATGTACAGTAAATTAACATACTTTCCAGAAGGCCAACAATTCACTAAATTTTTTATTGGTCTTATGAAGTATTCTAATTTGTTGAGATAGTGAATTGGTGGGTTTTTGTTAAATGTGAGCCAAAATCATCACAATTAAAAGAACCAAAGACTTAAACTACTTCAGTCTGTGTGCATTGAATTTATTTAATACACGAGTTTCACAATTGGAGTTGAATTACTGAAATAAATGAACTTTTCCACGACATTCTAATTTATTGAGATGCACCTGTAGTTAATTTGCTCTTTTTTTACTGACTGTTCATTTGTCTTTAATGATGTTATATATCCTAATATCCCTATATTTGTTTTGCTAGTTTTTGCTGTGATATCGAAATTGGAATGGAGAAGTGTAAAATTTAACTAGTATCTAAAATGTTGGTGTCATATAAGCTTACTTACTAGAATACAAGATAACATGGGTCAAAAACGATAACACTTTTTTTTTTTTTGTGGCAGGGCCAGTGAAAATATTGGCAAAGTAAAAAAAAAACTGAACCACTGGCCCAACAGAAAAAATCCTTAGCGTTGAGCCCTGTAGTGTATATGATAGTGTATTCAGTGAACAAAATATATTGGATTAGTTGTACAGCCTAAGTTTCATTTCTTTTTAGGTTAAGGATTCAAAAAAGCAATAGTAATAAGGATGCAAGCATCATGCTTGCCTAGCGAACACCACTAATGAGGTACAAGTCCCTCCTATTTTTAGATATATCACCCATGTACTGTCACTGCATTTCTTTACACCATCACATTCTAGAACTGTGTTGAACATTCAGTGCAGGTGTAAGGAATGAATGCAAGTCAAAACACTTTCTCTAATTAAAAATGAATTTAAACAACAGGGAAAATGATCAACATCTATCTAACCTCACTACTGAAAACATTCTAAATAAATAATATTATAATATTTGTATAATATAATTTTGGTTGTATAATACTACTTTCCAAAAAAAAAAAAAAGGACAAAATGTTCCACAGCAGCTCACCTTCATAGTTGACCTGACCATCTCCATCGATATCTGCCTCTCGGATCATCTCGTCCACTTCCTCGTCTGTCAACTTCTCCCCCAGATTGGTCATGACATGACGGAGCTCGGCTGCACTGATGTAGCCGTTTCCATCCTGAGAAGAGAATACTACGCACATCAGGTTCACATTTTTTGTGATGTAGAGCAAATATTGCGTTTGACCTCCAGATTAAGGTTAAAAGTAACTAAATGCAACTAAAAAAAAAGCTGATAAACTGGACATCTGCAAGTGTTAAACATACAGCATCTACTGTAAATTGATGAAATGCTTCACATTTTTCTTTAGTCTTATTTAATTGTTCTTTTTGTTCTCATGTCATGTATGTACAGTGCACAGCATAAATGATTACACCCCCTCTGAATAAATATAAAAGATGTATTTTCTTAATGATCACTAATATAATTAATATAATTCATGGAAAGATGGCAAAATTGAAACATAGTAAACATACTTCATAAAAACAACAAAATAAATGCCAATATTTTCTGTACAACTAGTAAATTAGCCAATTTTGTTTAAATGAAGGATTGCAGAAATGAGTACACCCTAGATTTAATTCAGAAAATGTATAATATTATATGTCCTTAAGAACTTAAAGTATACTGCTCTGACCCTTCTTGGCACTGAGTGTACAAGTTCATGACAAATTGTCACATCTGTCCTGTTTAACTCCTGGAGAACGACCTGCTTGAATGCTCTGGTCTTTAATGGGGAGTGTTGCTCAGCTCGTCTCTACAGAATCTCTCACAGCAGCTTAAGAGTGTTAAGATTGAGTGAAATACATGTACTCGTCGTTTAAATTAACGATCAATTAATAGATTAATCGTTAACTTTAATGCAGCAAAATGTGTCTATTGCAGCAGCAGAGTCACCGGCATGACAAGATGTGCAAAAGCCACAAAAAAAATACGCTTTCTCACCCGAATTAAAGGGGTTTTAGTCTGAATAAAATGCTAGTAGCAGGATTTTAAAATGAATAGATGTGATGATCATTTGATAAAATGAAGAGAGCGCGCCATACGTTTGAGATCATTTTACTTTGTTGACTGTTTCCAATCCCGTCACGGAGACCGCTGAATGCGCCTCTTTAAATGGTTTCGTGGTGCTCGTTATTGTATTTTAAAACACTATTGCAATGTTTTCAACTGACATTACGGCATTTAAAATAAAATGATCCCAAATGAAACTGTGGCGCGTGTGGCTGTGCTGCGCAGTCAGTGAACCGCTTCCATCAGCGCTGCTGCAGCAAAACACACTGTTGCTAACATGAAACATTTTTATGTGAGTATTATGATTAGTGCTTAATTTGATCCTGCTGGATCCTGTTCCGGAAAAACGTCAGATTTTAAATTTTTAACCTAAAATGTATATCATTTTGTCACGGGTCAACTTAAATACAAATAGCACATTAAAAATGCAAGTTAAAAGTTACACACTTTTTTTGTGCGCGCACTGTACAGGTCTGGTATAAAGAATGTTTTTGCTCAGGTGGCTGAAATGTCCACCCAGTAGAGAAAAGTTTTGCCCAGCAAGAAAAAAAAATTAGAGGGAACATTGTACCTCACCTCAACAAACAACCCACAAGCAGTCCACGATGGAGAGGTACTCAGCAACAATGTCTTATGAGAAATCCTCCAAGCGATACAATGATATAACCCATGCAATAGCGTACTACATTGCCAAAGAAATGCTGCCATTCAGCATGGTGAAGAAGTCAGGCTTCAAAAGACTTCTTAGCGTGGTTGATCTGTGCTATGCTGTCCCGGGCCGCAAGTATTTTACAAAGACTGCTATTCCAGAACTGTATTCAGAGTGTAGGCAAGCAGTGGAGAAGGAGCTGTCCACCATCTCATATTTTGCAACAACTGCAAACATCTGGAAGAGTCGCACATGTGACCCGTACATAAGTGTGCATTTCATTGACGGCGATTGGAATCTTAAGAGTAAATGCTTGGAAACGGCATATTTTCCCGAGGGAATTTATTGCACAAAACTTGTCTGATGCGCTGGTCTCATGGGGTCTGCATAAAAGCAACCAAGTGTGCATCACCACTGACAGTGGGGCGAAAATAGTGAGAGCCACTTCACTGAACAAATGGACTCGTTTGCAATGTTTTGGCCACCGCTTGCATTCAGCTATTGGTAAGTAGCGTTGTCACTTAACTTTTTAAGTACAATATTGTAAAAACACATGTTGTCGTTGTCATTACTTATCGGTCTTTTGTCATTTTTACAGTGTATTAACACTAATATGAATACAAAATCTAATAAAACTAATACGAGTATAAAATTAGAAAAGCACAGTTAAGACATGGCCAACAATTATGCAAGTCCTTTCCTTCTTAATTTTAATAATACAATTGTTTTTATCATTAAACTGTCATGTTAATAATTTAAAATTATAATATTATTATTTTTTTTTTATTTATTTACTTACAGTGGCAGCAGGGAAGGACAAAAGAGTTGAAAGGGCCATCGGCGTGTGTAAGAAAGTGGTGGCAGCACTTTCTTATTCATGGAAGAAAAAGAGAGATCTGGCAGCAGCTCAGGAAAAACTCAATCTCCCCAAACATCAGCTTGTGACAGAGTCACCCACCAGATGGGGCTCACGCCAGAAGATGGTTGCAAGAATACTTGCAGGACGTTGACGTCTTAGAATCTGTGCACGAAGCAATAAGTCCCTAACTGGAGTTCACAGATTCCCGTTCTGGGGAGTCATATGTGAAGCCTGTTCTCCAGCTGCTGAGAACAAAATTACTGAGTGCTAATGAACAGGACACTCAACTCACTAAAGACTTTAAGACCAAAATCATGGCATACCTTGATGAAAAATATGCAGAGCAGGTCACTGATGACCTACTCGATGTGGCTACTTTAGTTGACCCGAGATTCAAAGCTCAGTACATCAAGTCAGACAAGGTAGAAGACATTAAAAAACGGGCACTTGCTGAAATGATGGATGATGACCAAGGCCAACCCCAGGCAGAGACTCTGGTTGAAACAGAAGCAGCAGGTGCAGAAGGAGGAGTTGCTGCTGAACCACCTCCACCACTGGGTATGAAGAAGCAACGAAAGTCTTTGGGTAGTTTCTTCAAAAAGCAAAGCCTTAGCGCAGATGCCTTACCTCTCACTGAAAGACAGAAAGCTACCTGATGTCTCCTGATGCTGACAGTGAGTCTGAACGGCTGGAGTGGTGGAGGCTACATGAGCACAACTTCCCGAGAGTGAGCAAGCTTGCAAAAAAATACTTGTGTATCCCAGCCACCAGCACCCCCTCTGAAAGAATTTTTAGTACAGGGGGTAAAATGTGGTCACATGTACCGGGGCAGCATTAAAACCAGAGAGAGTGAACCAACTTGTCTTCCTTGCTCACAATTTATAATGAAGCTATGTTTATGTGAATATTGATGTTTGGTTGCTGTACTTAAAAGCTGAGGTTGGTTTGTTAATTAGATTTTATCTTGTTTTGTTAAGTTATAGAGGTTTGTATTGGTATTACTTATTACAGATGTTGTTGATCTACCTCAAAGTTTGCCTTGATTGTTCTACGTTTACATTACATTGATTGAACACATTTTGTAACATTTTAAGTTCAAGAGTTTGTTTAACACTTCATTTTTTATCTTAAGACATAATGAAGATATTTGTTTACATTTTTTGTTTTTGACTGCAAAACTAATTGTATTTGCTGTTTGCCTTAATAATGTGGGTAAATTAAAATACAGTGGTTAAATTCAAACTTTTCTACTTTTCTTTTTTTTTAAAGGTTATTAAAATGTTTCAATAATTATCGATACCGAACGATATGAAATATTATATCGTGATAATGTTTTTATATATATAACTATATTAGGGCTGGGCAAGTTAACGCGTTATCGCATTAATTAAATAATGCCGACAATTATTTTATTCCGCATTAATGCAGTTTATTATTATTATTATTTTTATGAAAGCCCGTTGCTCACTGGCTCTGAACGGGCTCGTAATCACGACTTCATAAGTGGGAAACAGGAAGTTTCCGATAGCACGTGAAGACAGAAGAGAAGCGCTCTCGCTCAGCACAGTGAAGTGCATCGTTTTGTTAACTATGTGGTTTATTATTTTGAATTGTTTGGGACGCGGTGACACACGACCCTCTCACAATTTATATATGCAATCGTGCTGCAGGTATCAGAAGGTCCGCGCTCCGGCCCACCTCTTCCAACCGAGTCAGGGACGGTTTAACGAACATTTAAGTTGAGATTAACAAGAAATATTTTAACTGCTACTATGTAAAAGGAATACTGCTGTAAAAAAGCACCTTATCTGTTTAAAGTGTTTGCAAACCAAATGTTATTGCACTTTTGTTCATATAGCAGTACTTTTAAATGAAAAAAGTGCACAATACACTACTTTTGAATTCATTATTGAATTTTGTGCATAATGCGATTAATCGCAGAAAATCGTGCGATTAAAAAAAAATAATGAATCGTTGCCCAGCACTAATATATATATATATATAAAACATATATATATATACATACACATTACAAGATACACTCTCTCTATGTATTATTATATGCACGCACTGTATACAGACATTGCCAGATATACTGTAAACATGTTACAATGGTTGACACTGTAAACAGACTTTGTGGTGACAATTATAAATAAGGGACTACTGATATAAACTTCTTGTATTTTATACGTATAATAAGTAGAGTAATTGCAACATAAAGTGGAGATAAGGTTAGAAACAGCCCGCCAACCCGCCAAATGCGGGTAAAAATCAGCTGTGGCGGGTAACGCTGTCAAATCACTAGCCAATTTGGCTTGTTACTTTTCGTAAGTTTTGTTTACTCATTAATTTCTTGGGGAAGTTCATGCAAGCCAAATCTGCACAGGTTTAGCGCAAAATCGTGAGACATCATGACATTATCGAGTATATTGCAAAAACTAAACAAAACACACCTACAGAGGCACGCATACGCGACATGATTAAGTCTGGTTAGACCAACACAGGCTTTAGTGCGAGTGCACATTTAGAGTGTGTTTTTTCACTGCATGATTCAGTCTATTAATATGCATTAAGAATGATTACATAATTCAAGATAAGGGGGCAGAAAATTTATATATTTATTAGGGCTGTCGCGATTCGTCGATTTTATTAGACTATCCGATTTTTTAAAATCCTCGACTTAATTTTGCTTGTGTCGACTAACCGGCAAAATACCGGAAGTGGCGCATAAATCGAATCCATGAAACACATCATTAGACTGTTTCCCAAGGCTGCATGATATATTAAACCCATTTAAAAATCATAATTAAGCATAATTGTGAATTCACAAACGCTACGATTTAATTAAATTATATTCGATGCAGTTCTAATACAGTATATGCGCTTTATTTACATGCGTGTAGGTTAAGTACATGCGTCACACAGCGGCTCCGTTCACAGTAGTACCACTGGAACTGTTATCATTTACATGTGTGGAGTGTCTCAAACTCCATCTCTGCATGTTGTTGTGAGTTTGGGTTTATTATAACGTTCATCTGCAAACACAACATGCGCCATTTCATCAGATTTGTAAGGTAAATAATTTATAAATCTACGCAAACTCAGGCGAATACATCGGTGTTTCAAAATAAAAGCTCAAACCCTCACTCTGAGTTTACACGTTTTGATGTCCACATATTCTTTCAATTACAGTGGCTATAGCCAAATATTAAAGATTAAGTTGACATTTGAATTAAATGGTGCTTGGTTAGTATTAAACAAGTATTGGATCGCACAGCAATGTGTACA